>NC_080465.1:4692761-4967761 GCF_028018845.1 Melospiza georgiana | reverse complement strand
TCTCGCTTTTTTTTTTTTTTTTGTCCACCAGGAACCCGTGCAGCTGCTCTTGCCCAGGGTTGCTCCTCTGCAGCCCCAGTTTGAACCAGAGAACACAGGGCAGCAGGGAGCAGCAGCCCTGGGGTTTGGCTGGCTCAGGGCTACCATCAAAATCCTTCAGATATGAGCAGTAACAGTGAGCAGATCAGCATCTGGTTGTTGGTGAGATCACCTCAGAGAAGGGATTTATGCAACAGCCTGATCGCTCCTGCACAGTTACTCTCAGGGCTGCCAGAGCCACCTTATCCCAGCGAGGAAATGAATCCAATTTCTAGACTGTCATTTCAGAGCTGCCAGGTCAACCTTCTCACCACACCAGTAACAGATAACGATTGGAAGGGATCTAAACACATCAGGCTCGATGGGTTGGGACAGTTTTAGATAGCAAGCTGAGTAAGAGCTTTCAGAGCCAAGGCAGTATCCTCTGCATCCTCATGACTCCAGCCACGTCAGCCAACCCTCACATGTGAATGTGCCTGACTGTCAGCCAGAAATCTTCCTGATAACCCCTTGACTCCCTTCACGGGCAGTTTTTGGTACCACGTGACAAAAGAACAGGAGAAGCTTTCTTTGATCAGTCTTCAAATATGCCATTAACATTATTTTTCTTTTTTTGTAAATACAAGTTTGACTCTGTGTGCCTGAGATCAACAGGAGTTTTGCTTCTCATCTTCATGGGATTTTTGGAAGGGCACTCAGCAATTCCTCTGCCTCTGTTCACCAGCAACTTCAGCAAGAAAGTTTTTACCAAGTGCTGGCACTACATGGGACAAATAAGGAAAGAAGCTAGAAAACCTTGGGCTTGATACACAAGTGGCCCAGTTGCCTCCAGAAAGAAGTCCTGAAATGGGAAACTTCAAGTGCCCCAGACCGCACAAACCTAGTCAAGTGTTGTTGGCCACAGTGTGACACATTCAGTCCCCTGAAAATGTTTGCAAGACCAGAGCAATTATCACTTCAGCTCTGTGAGCTCTCACTACTTGACTGGCCTTGCAGAATGATGAAGTGTAGCAGAGTCCATCCAAGAGCAGTTCAGATCAAGATTCAGGTCAAAAAGTGTTTTTCGACACCTGGAAACAAAAAATAACAGAGCCAAAACTGCGGATTATACAGGTGAGTGTTCCTAAATGAGCCTCGTTCATTAATTCTTCCAAACAGCAAGCATGCAATCAGGTCAGGGAGAATTGCTAACCTGAAACAATAATTATGATTTGCCTTTTGTGATTTAGCAATTAATTAGCATATGACTAGTGAACACTAGGCATTTACAAGATTGCAAATCTGTAGTCCCAACCCCAGCTGGAGGCTCTGTTAGACTACACTGCTAACATAAGTCTTAATAAGTGGATTGGTAATCTCTGTTATGGGTTTCTTTCCTGTTCAGAGCGTAGGAAACATCCCATTCCTCTAGGCCTGAACCAGGATTAATTGATTGGTCTCATATGAACCTGAAAGCCATTAAGAGCATGAAGGATGAAAAGCAATTCAAACTGCTTTATTACCATTTTCTAGTAAAGTACCAGTTTAGACTCTGGACCTACTGTGAAGCAGCAGGTTTCCAGATATTGACTGTGCTGGCATGTGCTTCTGGAAAAGAGGAAACGGCTGATTCCTAAAAGCAGAAACATCTGCTCAAGCCATGAACACACTTTCTGTCTGAGGCCAAGCAGCAGGACTGATAAAGGAGTCCCTGTGCTGCCAGCCACATCGGCCAGAATCACAGCAAAAACAGTGGTGAACTGTGAGCCATGCTGATCCTCCTTCATCCTCAAGCTAAAATATTTGTTTTATGGGGCTCACCATAGCCCTTACCGTGCTGGCTTTCACAAATGAGGCACAGAGAGCCTTTTTTCCCCCCAGGCGTGGGTGGAGGAGCAGAGTTGTTTGCCCAGGAGAGTCATCCAGGAGTCCAGAGAGGCCAAACTTGCCAGTCTGGGCACTGCACTAGGAGAATACACATTTCTGATTATGGTTGCTCTCATACACTGATTTCTTGGGCTTTTGGATGTATTTGTTGGCTCATTTAAATCACTGCGTCTACCAGAGTGCTCCTGACAAAGCAATGAAAAAGTTTAAAACAATTTGGCTCAGTGAGTACAATACTGATGTTAGGAGCCCATCTAAGATGCTTCCTCATCTGTCCTGAGTTCAGTTTATTTGACATAACTACAAAAGTAAAAAACTGATCATTCCAATGCTTTTCTTGCAGCAGCAGAGCTGCAAAATCCAGACATAGATATCAGGACACTTTTGATAGTTTAGTACTATCAAAGTGAATATGACTGAGGAACCAAACTGTTAGGGTACTGATCTATTACAGGGATTTGATGAAGGTCTCTAGGGTGAGAGAAGGACGAGAATTTTGTTTCATGATCAGAAGGCTGGATTTATTGATATATGATATATAATACATTATAACTATACTAAAAAAAAAAGAGAAAAGCTGTAGAAGCTGCTAAGATAATAATAGCATAGAAAAGAATGAATAACAAAGTTCTGTGTCTAGAGAATCTGTCTCTGAGCTTGCTCTTGTGATTAGCCCTTAATTGTAAACACAGAACATGAGCTAATCACAAGGCACTTGCTACATTTCACAACAACCGATAACAATTGTTTACATTCTTCTTCTGAGACCTCAGCTTCTCAGAAGATGAACAAATCTCGAAAAAAAGATTTCTATAAAAAATGTCTGCGACACTGGTCTGATGTTCTCAAAAGAAAAATCCTCTCCCGCTTTTATCATTAATTGGAAGGTGGACTTTTCCATTTGCATCAGGAGAACAACATTCTTAAAATCAAAAGAACGACGGCAAAGGGACCAGGCTGTAAAATTCAACCTTGCATCAAATAGCAGTGTGTGTCTGGACTCACGTTCTGCAAAACAAGCAGAGCAGGAGTTGAATTTCCCCCACTGAAGCCATTAGGCATTGACCACAATAAATTCCTAAAGTCCTTGTGGAACACAAAGGGATCCAGCCCGGAGAGAAGGAAGGTGCACAGCTGACCTGTGGGACACGTTGTCCAGCTCCCACCACACCTTCCTTACAAATTGCTTATCCCTGTTTCCTGCCTCACAGCTCTATGGGGACATTTCCTGCTCCAGAACTGACACTGCAGCCTTTGGTCCTGCCTGAGTCCCACAAATGAGAACCTACAGCAAGGGGCTCTCTCTTCTTCCTGCTCCCAGCCCTCACCAAACCACGTCTCCACCTGAGCTTCAGCAATTCCCTCCAGCACTGCTCAGCATAAAGGTCATGCAGGACTTCATTGTGATTAAAAATTAGGCATGCATTTAAATGCTGTGTGGAGTTGGGACCTCAGTGAGGATGGCTCTTGGATCAGCCTGCTGTGACCTCTGCTGAGCTGATTATAACTCAGCCTTTTGTAGCGTTCTATATTTTTCCCCAAAAGTCATAGTTTGCTCACTGTGTCTTATAACAGAAATTTAAATGGTCCTGGTTTTAGGTTTTTGTTCTTTTTTTTTTTTTTTCTTTTTCTCTATAACACTGTGCAAATGACATTGATTTTTCTATTCCTGCAAATATTTGAGATGATAGGAAAGATGTCCCACACCCCCCAGCTTCCCCACAACCCATTCTATAACACCTGTACACCAACAAGGCATGTGAAACATAAATATACCTTTTAAAGTTCTAGGAAGGAAATAAAATCAGCTTCTGTAAAAATTTCAAGTTTCTGCAAACCAAGTTTAGGAGAAAAGAGGGGGGTGTTATATTTGTGTGAGCAGCAGAAGAAAGAAGAATGGTTAATCATCCCACACCACAGAGATTCCTGACTTGTCCTCTTCTGGCCACTGAACAAGGTGGTGGCACAAATAATCAGGCAGATTTCCTCCACTTTCTCTCCTGAAGGAACTTTCCCTCCTTGCTGGAAGCTCAGAGAGGAACCCTGAATGCGCCTGACTGGTTGAGAAGCAAATCTTTAATTTTTGTTCTGCAGATTCGTATCTGTGGATTATGCTAGTCTACTATCCCAAAGGGGGAAAAAAATTTAAAAAAAAATAAAACAGAAGAGAAAACAAACAGGCCACGGGATCATCTGCATCACTGCAGTGAACAGATTAGCCCCATGCCATGTGGAAACTCCTTATCACACAGCTGGGGTTTAACCTGTGAGGGCTCACTCCATTGCTCTGTGGCCTGGCATGTCCATTTCACCCTCAATTTCCAAAGGCAAAACATTCCAACGTAGCTTTTTTCCAATTTACCTATCGCCCATATTATGAGCAGGGACAGCTGATCTTCCTTCTGATTTTTAATCCTTCCCCTTTTCTGTCCAGAAGGGCTGCTTAACCTAAAACCTTAATCCTTAAGCTTGGAAAGTCTGCAGTCACTTGCCTTCATAACCATGTTAGCTTTATCACTGCATCATCAGAAGTGCTATTTTTTTTCTTTTTTTATTTTTTTTTTTTAACAGAAAAGTCGATGTGCTAAGCCTCTCCTCCAGCACTGCAGTCTTCTGATATTTCACCCTCAGATACAGCTGGTGTCCTCATAGCTGGGGCACTTTGTAAATTTAGGTTTATTTTATCATCCCCAGCAAGCCAGGAAACCTTGGCTAATGGAGAAACAAAGAGTTAGTAAAAATTTCACATCTTACCCCGAGAGTGGAGAAAAATACCTGTTTGAGCAGGCAAAAACAGGGGGTGAAAGGCCAGAAATGTGAAGTTAAGGGCAGAATTTTACCTGGGATGTTTTATTTGGTTCCTGGGTGCCCTTAGCTTTGGCTCTGCTCTCCTTGGGCAGCAGCTTCAGCCATTCATTTTTGCTTTTTCCCAGTGAGAAACCACTCGAATAATTGAGCTTATGATGTTTCCTTTTTCTTTCCCTGAGAGTGGCTAATAACCTCACCCTTTATTAGAGATGGGAAAAAGCACATGAGAAAGAGATGCTGAAAACCAAAATTCATTATTTCTGCCACTCATGGAGGACTTTTTCTTCATTAAGAGAGTTATCTGGAGGGCATAAGGGAGCTTTAAATCCTTTTTCTCTGGTTCAGGCTTCTGTTCTCATACACTTTTACCACTCCATCCAAGCATTTCTCCACTTACAGCCTTGGCACTTCATTTTTTTTTTTTTTTTTTTTTTTGTTTTTCTACTACACCTCTCACCCAGGATTTGTTCCTTTAAAGACACACAGAACTTCTCCATGATACATGAGATGCCTCTGTTAACACGAGATTTGCAGAATATATGCTTCATATTTTCATGCCCCGCTGTCAAATTGGGTAATATGAGATTAAATACAGCATGTGGATAGTCTTGTTTAGCTCTCTGGTATTCATGAATGAAAAGCTGAAACCTCCTTTTTTTTCCCTGAATATTTACATTTCAAGTCTTAAATGTGTTTATGGCATTAATATTAAATGTGTTTATAATATTAATATATTTTTATTTTAACTAATGAAAAAAATATATTGTTGTTTTCAATATATTGAAAAAATATATTTTTCAATATATTGAAAATATATTTCATATATTTTCAATATGAAAAGATATTTCATATATTTTCAATATTAAGATATATTTCATATAGACAATATATTCCACTTTTCTTTCAGTAAAGGGTGACTTTTTAATGATAAATAGAGAAAATTTGTAATATAGCAAACAAAAAAGTTTAGACTTCAGTGATCACTTCATGTGAATAACTTTATGTTGCAGATTTTCCATTTTTTATTAAAAAGTCATTAATGAAAATTACAGTCTAGTAGTTAATATCTGATGCCATAAATTCATCAAAAACTGAAGAAGGACCTAAAAAATTTCCATTACAAGACTTTGGTGTGAAAAGCAAAGCAGCTAAGCCTTTACATGCAGAGTTCCACACCTGATCTATAGGGAAGACATGCAAATACAGCCTTCATCATATGGAATTTTCTGGAATTACAAATTATTGTGTATTTCTGGCATGAGTGCCTGCACACATCTGGAATCTTGCAGGGGAAAGTCAACCCAGCTCCACTGAAACCTCTGTTACCTCCTGGGCAAGAATTTTGGGGACAAAAATGGAGATTTGTGCTCCCCACAGCACTGCCAGTGTGCCCACAGCCAGCTCAGGTGGTTTTTGTTTCCTTCAGCTTCCTCCTCTGAAAGGCTTGTTAGCTGAGCTGGTAAGATTAAAATTAAAATAAAATAGAATAAAATAAAATAGAATAAAATGAAATAAAATAAAATAAAATTTTAAAAATAATAAAATAAAATAGAACAAAATGAAATAGAATAGAATATAATAAAATAAAATAGAATAAAATAAAATAAAATAATATATATTAAAATAATAAAATAGCATAAAATAGAATAAAATAAAATAGAATAAAAATAAAATAATAAAATACAATTTAAAAAATAAAATAATGTAGATATTAAAATAATAAAATAAAATAAAATAAAATAAAATAAAATAAAATAAAATAAAATAAAATAAAATAAAATAAAATAAAATAAGCACTCCTGATTAAATAAAAAGCAAGGCAACAGAGAGCCTGTGTAACTTCTGTAGAAAATTGAGGCCTATTCTGGCTTACCTTAACATCAACATCATTTTTTGCATGTCTGTTGTGCTCCTAATGCAGAAAATGATGCTGTAGAGGTGTTGTAGTGCCAAGACTCTTGAATTTAATCCATTCCCTTCTCCTTCACTAATATTATTTATTTAACAGCATCAGACAAAATCAAGGCTTCATCCTACTCAACAATTCACCAGCATTGTCAAGCAGAAGAAAAACGAAAATATGCAATTACCTGAGGTATGCAGAGTTTGTCATGTTAGGTCAGATTGATCCCATCTCTGACAATGGCCAAGAGCAGATGCTTGAGGAAGGAATACAAGGTCAGAACAGCCACAAGAGAGATCCTTTCCTGGTAATACCCCTCCACATTCTGAAGAAAAGGAAAAACTAAAATAAATTAAGGTAAGCCTCTACAAAACTGAATGTATTACTGCATGCTGTGAGAATTTGGTTGTGTAATTGCCCCTGTGCTTTGTATCATGCATGTCCAGAAGTGGATTCCAATCCAATCTCATACCTTGAACAGCAGCAGCCTCACAGGGCCAGCACCTCCATCAAAAAAACACCAATGAGCTGCACTCCACAACAGAGCTTTGAAACTGCAAATTTTGAAAGTTGTGTCTTTCAAAGAGAGAAAATTTTTTGACTTTTCAAAACTTTCAATTTTCTTTTCAAATTTTGAAAGCGGTGTCTTTCAAAGAGAGAAAATTTTTTGAGTTTTCTACATTTTCAATTTTTTTTTTTCAAATTTTGAAAGTGGTGTCTTTTAAAGAGAGATAATTTTTTTGAATTTTCAAAATCTTTAATTTTTTTTTTTTTTTCAAATTTTGAAAGCGGTGTCTTTGCCAAGCCTTCCATCTTTACTTCAGCTCAGATTTTCAGCTCTGGCCAGGTGTGGACGGCACCACCTGCACAAACCCTCCTCCAAAACGGGTTTAATTGGGAATGAAACGGAGCGCACACCTAAATAATGGGAGGGAAATCCACCAGGCTGCTGCCCGAGCAGTGGAAGCTCTAAAAACACAGAGGAATCTGAGTTTACACCATGGGGATGACAGTCACTAATGCAAACTATTACTAATGCTCAGCCCTGCAAGCTACTTGGCCAAAATAGAACAGGCAATCCCTTCATTTCTGTGGGACAATCCTCACTTGGATTGAGAAGCCTGAAGCTTTTGCCAAAATTTTGGCTTTATCAAATGTTCTGCAGCAGCTCAGCCAAAATCAACTCGCTCTGCACTGGCTGAAGAAGCTTTCTGTTCCTTTCTGCTTGGGGTTGGTGCTGCGAGCATCACCTGGGCCTCTGAGCATCTCCAGAGGGGCTGAGCAAGCCTGCTGAGCTCTGTGGTGCTCCTGTGGCTCTCTTTGCCCTTTTCCCAGCAGTTTTGGGCTCACAGGTATCCTCCTCACACAGTTCTGTGTGTTCCATGCATTCAGCCTTCACATACACATATTGCTTGTGTGTTTGCATGAGCCAGGGCAATTTCAAAGGAGTCCATTTTCCTTTTCAAACAGTGGTGCAGTTTGCAATTGTCTGTGTTTGCAATTGTCTGTATTTGCAATTGCCTGTATTTGCAATTGTTTGCCATTTTTTAGCGTGGCCCCAAGCCCTGACAAGATGCTCTGTTCTCTTCACACAGTGTGCAGGGTTGGGAGATCCACTGTGCTCTGCAGCGCCCATGAAGGGCACTTGTTACCTTGGGAAACAGAGGCAAAGCGGATTGAGGCCCCATGGGATATTGTTCCCCTCCTTATAATCCTTTCTGAGCTGAAGGATTGACCGATCCTTCCATAAAAGAGCAAAGCGCAAGCACACCTAGACGGAAAAACTTTATTTTTTCCTCTATTTCTTTAGATGTGTGGCAGGGAGGGGCTAATCTCTTGGAAAGGACCATCTGAAAATGAGGAAAAAAAAAAAAAAAAAAAGCCTAACAAATGAGTGCAACAGGCTGATGGCCTTGCTGGGTGAGACCAGAAGCAGAATTTTGGAGAAGGAGCAAGGGAAGCATCCTTCCCCTGCCTGTAAAGTGAAGCCAGACTGAAAACCAAGGATGAGCAGGTGCTCCTCCTTCTCCACTCTGCTCCTGTGCTTGCAGAGAGAAGAAAAAACAGTGCCTGGGCTGAGGAAGAGGTGGCAGGAGGATGAGGATGGTGGGAATACATCCAGAGGGAAGCGCAACTTGGAGCAAGGAAGATGAGATGCCCTCAAGGTTTGAGTCAAGCCCTGTTGTGGTTGGTGGGGAGGTTTGGACTAATTTGAGTGTAGCACACTAATGAGAGGTGGCATTAATTATGGCAGTGAGCAGTGCAGCTCCCCAGCTGCAGGAGTGAATCAGAAAGGTGCAGGCTCATCATGCATATGAAATCACCTTTAGATACCGATCGCGCTACAGGAAGTCTTTGATCTTCAAGGAAAACCTCACTTTGCCTTCAGCAACGAGGAATACACACACAGGGAGGCAGAAATGTCCTCCTCGAGCAATATTTGCTGTTGTTTCACCTCTCCAATCCAACAGGGGTGAGAAAGTGACAGGGCTGAATAAACTCTGAGTGGAAACAGGACCAGGCCGCAGCTCAGGACACTTGGCCATGTATGAAACCTGGTTTCCAGGCTGATCAAACCTGACTGGCACTCATTTTCCCACAAATTGTTTCCTAGTATTTGGCAATCCAATTTCCAGCCCGGCCCCAGCAGTTGCTGAAGGGCAGGGGCTGGGTGTGAGGCGTTTGTGCAGAAATCAGTGCAGTGTGGTTTGTGCCCCTCTTTGCCACAGGAGGTGCCTGTGCATGCCAGAGTTGGAATAATTCCTGGTTATTTCCTTCCTTTCTTTGCCCAGCCAAACTCACCTGTGCCTTAAACTGAGCGTGGGCACTGTTTTTTCCCTGTAAACTGGATATTTTCTGCAGGCAACACTGGCATTGAAAGCCTTTGTGTTGCTCCATCTTTGCTACAGATCTACCAAATCATTCAAAAATTGGTTTGTTCGCCCTCTTCTCAATGTTTTGAATGCTCTGGTAAATATATTGGTGCTGTTTTGATAACACTTGCCTGAAAAACTTTAGTTCAGTATTATTCTTTAGTGTCTGCCATTCCTACCCAACATTTTTAAAGATGCTTGCTTCACCTTTATGTTGAACATTGTTTATATGATTGGAATGCAAATATAAATTTTACAAAATTTGCCAAGATAAATGGGTTACAACTTCCACTTAAATTTTTCTGCAAATCTCAATGACTGTGGTTATAATTTTCCCAAATTCCTAGACTACAGAATTGATCTGCTCAATCTAGGATGCCAATAACTTCTAAAGTTTGGTGATAAAAGTGTCATGAAAATATTAAATTCCTGTTTTAAAAGTCTTCAAGTTACTTTCATTGTATTCACAAAAAAAAATTTATAAAACATTAATATATTTCAGTACAACTGCTCTTTCATTCAAGCCTCTGTTAGAGAAGAGTATTTTTAAACCTGTCCAGCTATCAATAAGTTATTGGGATACCATATATATATTACCAACTAATTATTTTTAAAATTGGCACAATTTGTTTAGCAAATACTGCTAGAAAAATGCATGGAAGGACAAAATAATTATAAAAATTACCCTTGAGATACCAATTTTCTGTACACAGTAATATAGATAGTTATACTTTTACAACTGGAGTTATTCAGTTTTACCAAAATGCTACTCTTATGTCTTTGGTAATTTTTAATCAGAAAATGAGTCATTAAATTAAAACACAGTGAAATAGTCATGAGAGTTTTTTTCTTCCTCTTCTAAACAGAACAAAAAGAAAATTCAAAATATCAAACCTCTCTTGAATTTAAAAGTTTGCTTTCTTGACAACTCTACTTAGTGGCCGTTAAAAATAACACACTGATTAATGAAAAGAAACCTGAAACAAGAAGCGCCTAGATTAACTGGTGGCCTTTTGCAGTGTGTTTTTAATACTTTAGAGTCAGTTTAATTGTGTTCCATTGCATGGCTGAGGTGACCCAATACACCCATTCTCCTCAGGAAGATCAATGGAAAGCCATTGCATCTTCTTCTCTTGTGTTCCAGAGAAAATGAGAGAATAGGAAATGATTTATGCTCCCAAGACCTCAGGGAAAAGAGTCACTAGTGGCAGGGAATGGGATTAATTTGATTTTTGTCCTCACTTGCAAGAGCATTTCTTAATAAACCAAAGAACAAGATCAACAGACTTCACATTTCAAAATACAAGTGCTTTTTTTTTATCTTTCACAAACAACTTATTTTTTTGAGACAGGAAAAATTTAGATGGCCCTCCAGATACACATTTCCTCACCTGTACAGCATTTGGTTCCAACACTTTGTTCCAGATCACATCTTTGGTCTCCAAGACCCTTCCCAGCCCTGATTTCAACCTCGAGTGCCCAGTGGAGAGAAATGAGCTGGTGGAGCAGGATGAGAGGCATGGCTGGATGTAGGGAGACATCCCAGGGGAGATAAATGTGTCCCTCTGGTATTGTAGATTTTAGTTTTGAATATAATTTATTTCAAATATTGTAGATTTTTTTTTATTATGCAGAGGAATGATGAGGAGGATTTTATTTTATTTTATTAGAAGGTAAATTATTATATAATATTATAATATATACTATATACTATATACATTATATTACATATATTATATTATATTATATTATATTATATTATATTATATTATATTATATTATATTATATTATATTATATTATATTTTGTTAAGTATTTAATTGCACTTTATTGTACAGTATTTTGTGACTGTCAGTTGACAGTCTTGACATATACATATATATGGATTTAATTGTTTAGTGAATTAATATATTTATATTATAATTTAATTATTATTTTAGGTAAATAATTTTAAAATGCATAAAAATAATATTATAATTAATATATAATAATATAAGAACATAATAATATATAAAATAATATATAATAATGTAATGTAATGTAATGTAATAATATGATATGATATGATATGATATGATATGATATGATATGATATGATATGATATGATATAATATGATATAATATAATATAATATAATATAATACAATAAAATATAATATAATATAATATAATATAATATAATATAATATAATATAATATAATATAATATAATATAATATAATAATGTATATTATATGTAATTAATATATAATATATTAATGTAATTAAATACCCACAAATTTTATTTGTGAATAAATATAGGTGTAGTACATGAGAATTTGAGAGTTTTTGGTTCCTTTTGAGGTTTAGAGAATATGAATTTTAGAGATTTCTCAGGAATTTGTGCTTTGCTTTTCCCTGTGAAGAGAAATGTGGTGACTCTCTGGTGCCCTGGGACAGCCAGCCTGGCTGGGGATCCTTGGGAAGGACACGGGAATGCTGCTCCTCAGCCTGGTCCCCAAGGGATGGGGCAAATGAGGGAGGACACACCTGGCTGACAGCTACTGGAGATATTTCAGATTTTAGAGGATTTTAGGTGAGCAGAAGGCCCCGACAAAATTTGGCAGAAGCGAGGTTGAAATTGTGAGGAAAACAGCCAGGACTGTGATCTTTATTTTTTTTTTTTTTTTGCCCTCCAGTAAAGGGATGAGCAGGAGTTACTGCACTTCCTAGCTGAGAGCATTCAAGCAGTGAGATTCTTTTGTACTGCTGAATTTTACACAGCGAGAAGAAAAATTCCTGCTATAAAGTGAAACTTTTGTGTCTGCTGCAATCTTCTTTTTATGGTGCTTTTCCCCAATGCTAGAAACTCCATATAAACTTGTTTTTGCTGGTCTGGCTTGGAATCTAACTAAAAAAAAAAAAAAAAAAAAAAAAAAAAAAGAAAATTAGGAATAGTGTGTGAAACTTATTAAAACTGAAAACTACAAAATGCAAATAAACCTATTCAGCCTGTGGTGTGTACTTACACTTAAGTGTCTTCATAAGATACATCCATCTGCATCAATGCAAAATCTCTTAGGTGTTTTGGGGATTTTTCATATAATCTAATAATATGTTAAAATAACTTAAAGCAAGAATAATGGGATGTAGAAAACCATGAAACAAGGAAGAAAGATGTCATCTTTGCCTGCTATTTTCACAGAGGTAAGCTGATGAAAAAAACATCATTGTTTGGTGGTTAAACTACTAAAAGGATTGAATAGGAAAAATTGAATTTCTTGATTTTGCAAGGCAACATTAGAGACAGTGGAGGGTATTGGTGCCTTTAGATCACAGAACTCTCCAGGAGCAGGTGCCTCTCTGTCCATTTGTGAAAATTAACAATGAGCAAAAATCATAGACCTCCAAACCTTCATTCTGGCCTCAAAACGCCCACTCCTCAAGCCGTTAAGTGTCTGAACAGGGTTGGACACCCATGGACAGGAGAACTGAGGAGGATTCTGAGCTTGGCACGGTGGGAGCGTCCCGGTGGCAGGATGAGTGTGCCTTGGCTGGAACCCCTTGGCTGGTGGGCAAAAGATCTGGAGTCAGATGGGCTCCAGAGCTGAAATGGCAGGAAGCCTCGAACAAAATGGAAAGGTTTGGCAGGCTTCATGATCCAGGAGTGAAATGAGAGCTCCCGGAACGTGTTCCAAGGCTTCTGCAACTGGGGTTGTGTGTCAGGCAAGGAGATTAGTCCTAAGGGCTTGTCTACACGGGAAATGGGCTGGTTACACTGAAATTATGATACTGCAAGAGCTTGGCTGGTCCATTTCCTGAGGCAGATGAGTGTGACGGTGTTCATAGGGGTTCTTAGATCAGGGAAGAGATGAGGATCTGGCTCCGTGTTTCAGAAGGCTTGATTTATTATTTTATTATATATATTACATTAAAACTATACTAAAATAAAATAAGAAAAGGTTTCATCAGAAGGCTGGCTAAGAATAGAATAGAAAAAAATGATAACAAAGGTTTGTGGCTCGGGCTCTGTGTCCAAGCCAGCTGACTGTGATTGGCCATTAATTAGAAACAACCACATGGGCCCAATCACAGATGCACCTGTTGCATTCCCCAGCAGCAGATAATCATTGTTTACATTTTGTTCCTGAGGCCTCCCAGCTTCTCAGGAGGAAAAATCCTAAGGAAAGGATTTTTCATTAAAAGATGTGTGCGACAGAAGCAAGGCAAGGCAAGGCGAAGAAAACCTTGGGAGAGAGGGAAAGCACAAAGCTGGCTGGGCTCACCCATCAGCCTAAAAACTGTGGCTATCTATCTCAGAGCTTAGTCTGAGCATGGATTTCAGTCCTGATTACTGGAGAAGACCAAGGTGAAACAGCTCATGGCGGATGAAGAGGTCAGATGGGAAACTGGGCTCCTTCTGGACCTGAACACTGGGAAAGGAGCTGCACACTGACCTGGAATGCCCAGGAATGGCCAGGAATGCCAAGTGTTCACCTCCTGTGATTCACACCTCCTCTGCTGTGCCCCCATCCCAAGGAACAAAGAGCAATTGTTTAACTTAGCAGTAGAGGAGAATGGATGTTTGAATAAACTCGTGGAGCACCAAACTGCTGTGAATTGATCAGCACCATCAGGTTTGGTGGAACAAAACTGGTGAACACCAGCCCGCCAACCCCAGCAGTGCCAGATGAAGAGTGGATAGACATTTTGAGCTCCTCACCAGCAAACCCCACCTGAGCTGGTGTGCCAAAGGGTTCTTGTTGCTGTGAAATCACATGGGCAGCTTGATTTTACACTGAGGACATTGAAACCCGCGAGTAACTGGCAATGAAGGCAATTAATCACTCAGCACATTAATCCCAGGGACAATTAGGTAGGTAGGCAAACCAATTAATTTGTTGCAGTGCCTATGTTTTTTTTCTTAGTGTGCCATGGGTTCTTGCACTGGAAATTCCCATTTGCAGCTTGAAAGTTGTCAAGAGGGAAAACAGATATCACCGTAGCTCTGGACTTTCTCACCTGGAAGGCACAAGAAACACTTTGAAATTAGGGAATAAAAAAACCTCAGAGGGCTTCTATGAAATGATCAAAAGGGAAACAGTTAAACATGTGAGCCTGGCTCTAAAGCTGATGTTTAAGTTAGAAGAATGTGAAGAATGACAATTTAAGAACATACTGAGATGAATGAGAAGGTCCAAACCTCTTGGAGCTGTTGCTCCAGGCTCTCTGCAGACTCAGAAGTACCTGCATCAGCTGTGTCTGAGGCACATTTACCAGAATTTAATTAGCACTCACAATGACTAGGAACACGTTATGCACACTCGGACCTTGGAGAATGACCAGGCACCAGGGAGAAGCTTCCACAGGCAACAGCACCTGTAGCAAAAAAAAAAAGGAAAACAAACCAAAAAACACTGAGAACAGAACAGGCAAGCAGCAACAGGTCTGATAATCCAGTCTAGAGACAGGGAGCAATTTTCAGTGCAGACTCAATGGAACTGGAGCTAACTGGCTGCAGAATATATCCCCAGCACATGTAATTGACCTAGTTTTCCTTCTGAAGAGCTGCAAACTTGATATTGCTCTCACCTTTTCTATCCAAAACATGAACCCTTAGTGTTTTCCATGAAACTACTAATTTCTTTGTGGCTGTTCTGAAAAAACTTTGCCTTTGCTGGTGCATTTTCAAATACCCACTATGACCCTTCCAATCTCTCCCAGATACCACCAATAAATATCAACACATGATTCCATGTGTTGATATTTATTCACATGATTCTACATCTCAGCCTTCTCCTGAATCCCCTTCTCTGGTTACTACTGCAATCAAGTCACATTTGAACCTTTCTTTTTCTTTTCCCTTTTTTGACCATTCCCTGTTCTTCTCTTCCCCATTCTTCCCTTCCCTTCCCTTCCCTTCCCTTCCCTTCCCTTCCCTTCCCTTCCCTTCCCTTCCCTTCCCTTCCCTTCCCTTCCCTTCCCTTCCCTTCCCTTCCCTTCCCTTCCCTTCCCTTCCCTTCCCTTCCCTTCCCTTCCCTTCCCCAGAGCAGAAATCACTCTCACAATAACATAACTAATAACATATCTGCTAAATCTCTGCTCAATTATATCACTTCTCATTACATTCCATGTCAAGTTTTGATGCTCGGCGTGTTTTACTATTAGAATAATAAGTACCAGCTTGATTGCAGCTATATCTTTTGAAAGACTACACCAAAAGGAGTACCACCCACTTGCAGTTGTCAGATTTTCAGATAAATTAGTTCATTACTGAGGAAATGATGGCTTTTTTTTTTTCTGCCATCTTCTTTTGAAATTAATTCAAATATTAATATATTGATTGGACAGGTGGCATTTACATAGAGCCTGATATGTATAAATAATTGTTACCTTTCTGATGACAGAATGGGATGCTGAAATATTTTCGCAGTTGTAGGTGAGGATTTTTTTCCAAGTGTGCTGGTACTATTTATGGACTTTCTTTTGTGTTCTTTTCTGCATCTTTCTTTTGTCCTACCTCCTCCCTGTTGATGGGATCCACCCAGTCACCTCAAAAGCCTGGTTTTCCATAAAAGAGCTGGAAAATCCTCATCTTTTTTGTGCTGGAAAAAAGGAAACAAAATGTGCCCAGCTGTTTCCACATGTTAGTGTAAAAAACATTACTATGTGCAGTCACAAGACAGGTAAGGATGTCCATAAATTATGAAATATACTTGAATTTTTGGGTTTTTTTACTTGTTTTGGGTTTTTTTGTTTTGGGGGTTTTTTTTGGGTTTTTTTTTTTTTGGCGTTTTTTTAATATGCAATGTAGCACCAATCTCCTTAAAGATGAAGTTACATTTCATGGCAACAGGATTGGCTATCCCTGACTAGATCAGTCTGCAACGCAATCACTGGAAATATGAACTCACATCACAAATGGTGCATCTTCAATTATTCTAGAGAACACAACAGCTGTGAAGATAAAAACTGGGAAAAAAAATTCCTTCTACATAATTGTCACAGCACGAGTATAGGTGAGATGTTGCAGAAGAAGGGCTCCTTTGAAATACAGCATATTAAACTGAATTAATGCAGAGAGAAACTCAGCAAAAAGTGTGGTTTAAAATAAAGGAGGTCAGGGTGGGCATTAGGAGACAATAACTCTGCAGAGATCAGAAAGGGGAGCAGAAAAGAAATGTAATTCTTAAAAAAGACTAAGACTTTAGGAGGTATCACTGAATCATAGATAAAGCACCAATGGAGAGAAGCACATAATTTCAACACGTAACACCTACAAGAAAAAAGAGAAATCTCTAAATTACTGAAAGGAATTGGTAAAGATTATTAACCCGATTAGATGCAAGAATGAGCCAAGCAGAAGGTTTAAATTAGCAGTTTATCCATTGGAGTCAATGAAGCCAGCCAAATTGCATCAGCTGAGGATTTGGCTGATCATTTGGAGATGTGGAATAGGGGGAAAAAAAAATAAAAGTGCCATAAATACATGGGATTAGAGAAAATTCAATGTTTTAACAGAGATGAATGGCCAGCAAATGGATGAGAAAGAACTTGGTTTTCTGCTGGCCATGGATTTAAAACCCTGAGCAAAACCCACAGAGGGATTTTGTGAAAACCTCTCCAGAGCAGCAGCAGCAGCAGCAGCAGTGACAAGCCCAGGGAGAGGAAAGGTGTGCCCAAAACAAATGACATTATTAGAAGAACAGAGCTTTGGCAGGCACTTGAGCAGTGCTCCACTTTCTGCAGCGCGCATCCCTCTGCTCCCAGGGAAAATGAACTGGAATTGACCCACGGGCACCACTGGGACTATCAGCAAAAGCTGACGAAGAAACGGCTTCATTAGGAAATAAACTATAAACTGGAGCATTTCAAAAAAGGAGAAGATAAAATGCATTGTTTCCTTTTTACATCTTCAAAGGCACGCAAGATGGGAAATCAACTGCGCCTGAAATCCTTCCACAGGCAAGGAAAATACCTGCTGGAGTTGCTTCAAAAGGAGAAACTTGGGCTAACTTTGTAATGTATCAATAAAAATGTCATCAAACTGCATCTACCAGACAGATTATTCTGTGGTAGCAGGTACTTCCCTACAAAGCCAGAGATGGCCTTGATCAATTTTATGGTGTGTCTAGAAAAATTAGGTATCAGAAAAACCAGCTAGAAAGGGGAGCTCAAGCTTCTTTGGAGGCTGTATATTATACAGGTTGGTTAGGACACACAGAATAAAAATTATTGGCTGGTATTTGAGGGCTTAAGTTTTAAAAATACTGAGGTGTTAGAGAGACAAATCAAGAGATGCAAGGGTTTTATTTAGGTCTTGGGAAAAAAAAAAAAGGAAATGCTTTTCTCAAAGGTGTGCAAGCAAAAATAGATTTGTATTGAATTGCATACATCTAGTAAAATACACGAGGAGGGGGGCACACTATGAAAAATGACCAGTAAATATAGCCAGAAACCGTTTGTATCTAACCCATAAATTCAAAATCATTTCACAAATCACTCAGTACCTCTCGCCTCTGAAGACAAAATCAAAACGTTTCTCTCCTTAAGTCTTCTTAGCAGTGAGCATAATGCAATATTGGGATACCTTATCCCAACCAGCAAACTGTTGTCATTGTCCAGAGGTCAGGTGATGTAAAATGACTGCAGTTTCAATCTCATTGACTCCATCTAAAGCCATGCTGAAGGTAAATGAAATCCAGCTGTGTCTTTTGAGGGACTGAATTTCATAAAACTTAATTTGCACCTACAGCAAAGAATATTTTGCTTCTAAAGATTTCAGAAGTGAAAAAAAAAAAAAGTGAATTTGATTAAGCTTCATGGTCACTGCTTTTTAGCAGTAAGTGAAGTCAGGATGTGCCTTTAGCTGCTTAGAAATCCTTGTTATGGTAATTGCAGATTTTTTTTGCAAAGTCAGTTTGTTGCTTGTGTTCTAGTGGTGGATAAAACTTCCCTTTGACTAGGCTGCATTCTGTTATTTTATTAAATCAAACTTATCACTGCAGAGTGGATGCACGCCGACAAATTACTTAATGAAGATCTAGGGCCATTTGTGGTTCACGTTCTAGTGACCAACGGATGTGTTTAGTTTGGTTCCAACCCAGTTAATTTTAACACTGGAGGAATTCTTTTTCATTAACTCCACTGCAAGTTTCACTGGCCTCCAAACACAATTTTTATTTATTTTTTTTTTCCTGCTGCCTGCACTTCCAGGCGTGTTCTGAGGCTGGGGAAGGGTGACCTGTGGTAGCCACCAAACCCACCTTGCGGTCTACCACAGCCTGCCAGCACCACACACATCCATTATTCCTGTCCCACGCCTCGATGGAAAGGTTTTGGAGGAGGAATGGTTCTCTGGTTCCCTTTGCAAAGTGATTTCTGACCGAGTCCTGGTCCTGGTGAAGAGTTTCTGAGGAGCGCTGGGGGCAGGTGTAAAAACCCAAGTGTGAGTTTACTCAAGCTGAAGATTCAGCTTCCTCAAGGTAGCAAAACCTCTATTTCTAATAATTGCCTCTTGTGCATCTATCAGAGAAGGAAGTGACTTCCAACACCCAGCATGGTCCTCACCAGTGCAGTTCTCTTAAGCATTCTCAGCAACATGAAAATACATATTTCCATGGGATTTCAACGTTCTAGGGTGTGCTTGCAGACAAAGTGATCTCACTTGTGAAGAGCTTGCTCTTGGAGATCCCAGCCTGAGCTCTGCCAGCCTGAAAGAAAAGCATTTCCAATTTTGTTAGCAGGCTAAATGTTCTTTGTTTTTAATAGGAGAATTTTCTGAAGAGTTCTTAAGAGCCTGGATTTGCACTATTTACAGGTAAACCTTTTTGAATACACTGCCGTCTATAAGAGTACTTGCTTAAAGAAAATTTTCTTGATGAGATGATGCCTCATCTCTGTCTCTAGTCTTTCATAGATCAGAGCAAGACTTCAACACTTCCAGACAACCAGTTTCTCCTCAAAGTCCTCTCCCAATAGGGAAACTATTAGAGGTTAGGAAAATATGAGAGTTACCAGGGTAAAAGTCAGATCAGCACATTACTAATCTTTTTTAGAAAGGAAAGTGAAATTCTCTCAAGTGCTGGAGAACATAATATTCTACAGACAGAGTGGTATTTTGTTGTTCAGGGAGCTGACAAAATACTTGCCCCTTGCATAAGGATTCTGAAGCCTAGTTCTGGTAGGATAAAACGTCTGTGAAGAAGAGGAGAATAAACACAAGTTCATGCAAAGTTGTTGTAGGAAAATGAATAATTTCTTCCAAATCTGGAGGGGAAAAAAGAGAAGCCACTTCCAGTTCTGTGAGAGGACATTAACAACAGTGCTTCACTGCTGACAATGTACATAGATTTTGCTTTCAGTGTCTTTATTTTCCACATTGCTTTCCTGATGTCTCTTGCTCACTGTGGCTGTGTTCACTGTCCATGCTAAATGCACCAATTTGCCACCCTGAGAAGATAATTAGACCCTGTGGAAAAACAGGTTTGGCTGGGGGGAATGGGAATGTGGGAATTTCTGCCCAGGAAAGGAAATCTGGAATAGCATCATTGTGGTCTTTCCACACCATCTGCTCTCCTCTCTGCCTTTGGTCCTGCTACCCTGGGGCTCACAGGAACAGGACACAGCCATGGCCATGCAAACCCCACTCATTGCACCACAGCCAAGCCCAAATTGAGGGATTTTGAGGGATTTTCCAATTGCAAATCGAGGGATGAAATGCTTGGGATCAAGCTCAGGCTGGTTGGATTCTCCAGGTGAGGAGAGATGCAGTCCATCCCAGCGGCTGGAAAGATGTTTGTGTTGGGTTCCTTTTGAAAAACCAACAGTTGTTTGGTTGGTTTGGGGTTTTTTTGGTGTTTTTTTTTACCCTCACTCTTGGCTTTTTCTTCCCATGGCTGCATGGTGGAATATCAACCAGATAAATCAGCAAAGGCTTAATTTCTTTTACTTAAACCCAAAGATCATCCCTTCTACCGTGGCTTCCAACCAACACAGTGGTGTGACACCACCTTTACTGTCCATGCTAAATGCACCAATTTGCCACCCTGAGAAGATAATTATAACCCATGGAAAAACAGATTTGGGTGAGGGGAATGAGCTAGGAAGAACGGAAATTCAGGACAGCATCATCTTGATTTTCCACACCATCTTCTCTCCCCTCTGCCTGTGGTCATGCTGCCCTGGGGCTCACAGGAACAGGACACAGCCATGGCCATGCAAACCCCACTCACTGCACAACAGCCAAGCCCAAATTGAGGGATTTTGAGGGATTTTCCATTTGCAAATCGAGGGATGAAATGCTTGGGATCAAGCTCAGGCTGGTTGGATTCTCCAGGTGAGGAGAGATGCAGTCCATCCCAGCGGCTGGAAAGATGTTTGTGTTGGGTTCCTTTTGAAAAACCAACAGTTCTTTGGTTGGTTTGGGGTTTTTTTTTTGGTGTTTTTTTTTTACCCTCACTCTTGGCTTTTTCTTCCCGTGGCTACATGGTGGAATATCAACCAGATAAATGACGGAACATCAACCAGATAAATGAGCGAAGGCTTAATTTGTTTTATAAACCCAAAAAGCATCCCTTCTACTGTGGCTTCCAACCACCACGGCAGTGGGACACCACCTTTGCTGGGAAGACAGAAAGAACCTGAAATCGCCCTGAAATCGCCCTGAAATCCCGGAGCGGGGCTCCCGAGGCTCCGGCACCCCGAGAGGAGCCAACCATGCCCATCTCCCTCAATGGGACACTGAACCCGCCCGGCTCCTCAACACCAGGCGGCTGCCAGCCAGTTTAACCCCTTCATTGCCGGGGCTCTCCAGGAGGGTCCCCCCTGCTCTCCACCACCCTCACAGGGTCCTGCACCCCCCGGGCTCTCCCCTCTCCTCTCCTTAGCCACAAATGCCCATTCCTGAGCGCTCCGAAAGCTCGGGGGGGGGGGTCTCCGGGGTGGCTCCCCCTTGCTTTTCCCCCCTGGGATGGCAGCAAGCCCGCGGGAGGAAGTTATGGACAGCATGGACCACACGGGAGCCCTGCGGAGCATCCCGAGCCCCCCGCGCATCCTGCGGGGGTCCCCGCGGGGCTCGGGGGCTCCTCCGGGACCGGCGAGCGAGGATTCCCCCTCCTCCCCCTCCCAAAGGCCGGGGGGACAGGGCGGGAAAACACTTCCAGAGTGTCTCCATGAAGATCCAGTTTCTTTCTTTCTGCTCAGAAGCAACGTGTTTTGTGGTTGTGTGTTGGTCTTTGTCGCTCGCTTTTAATTTATTTTATTTTAATTTTAATTTTATTTTTTCTTTTTTTTTTTTCTCCTTTTCCCGTTTGTTTTTGTTTGTTTGTTTGCCCGGGTTTTGAATTTAAAGCGCCGGGAGACAAAGAGGTGAATTATCTGTCTCGGCGTTGATGGTACACGTCAAGGATTGCAAAGCCCAGGCGCTCTGCTCCTGCGATGGGGATGATTTATAGAAAATTGCAGGCAGAACACATGCACATTCTGGCAGCCGTAAAGACAGTCCCTCCCTTTTCCTTAATGTTCTTTTATCAGCTTCTTAGGAGGTGTCCGCTCCGTTTGTCTGCATGAAACCAGGAGTCCTAGCAGGAATCCTCAGTTTTGGTGGTGTTTTATTCCCCTTTTCCTTAAGAAGAATTCTCCAAATCCAACAGTGCTCCTTCTGCCCAGGAATTATCCTTCCTCCCATTCCTCACAGCACTTGTTTGGGGTGGAGGGGGGGGAGCGGAAAGAGGGGAGAGCAGGAGGAGGAGGAGGAGGAGGAGGGAGAAGATCTTTCTCCTGTTTAGTCATTAACTTGCACGGCTCAAAGAAAAGGAAGATTTAATGGGAGAGATCCTGCTTTGTCCTCACGGCATTCTCGCGGATGGGAAGATCGGAGCATGCATGGGTTTAATATTTGACCACCACCTGGGCGACCGATTTTCCGTTTATTTTCATTTCATTTCACCGCTGCGCTCAGCGCTCCTGCGCTTGGTCTTCAGCTGAGCTCAGAGAGAGAGAGACACACACACAATGAAGTTCTAACACGCCTGACTTCTCCCAGAGCCAGTAAAAACCCAAAAAAAAAAAAAAAAAATTCCAGGAGATCACCTCAGGTTCACCACTCACTCCCAACACGCCAACTTTCCTCGGGAGCACGGGGAGCATCCTCCCCGCTCCATCCGAACCGCAGCTCCGTGGTTCTAGTCCCTCTCCCAGCCATGCGGAGCTGGAGAAGCCCCGCTGATGTTCCAACACCCAGCCATGCCCTTGCGCTCAAATTGATTTTGCCTCACTCCCCGCGTATTGATTCACCGAGTCTGCACGTAAAACCCTAATTCCTCCCGCCCCTGCCACCCCCATCCCCCTTTCCCTGGCTGGACGTAACCCCAGAAAGAATCTGACCTGGTGCTGTGGGAGGGGAAGGGGGGTTGGATTTGGGCTGAGGTGGGGGCGTCGGGCAAAAAAAAAAAAAAAAAAAAAGAAAAAAAAAAGAAAAAAAAAGAAAAAAGAAGTAGCTCAGGACAATGCTTAATAGAAACGAGACTAAATAAAAATGCAGGCTACAGCCGCTTTGTCTTTGTCTGCTTGCCTTCATCACCCAGATACCTTTCTTTGTGAGCCTTGATCGTTAGTTTCCACGGTTTTTAAATAATCAGTCACAAAAGAGGCAGACAACTAGGTGTTGGGAGGCGTAAAAGTTGTTTTAAGTGGAATTATTTATTTTATTTTGCGGCCAAAAAAAAAAAGCAACCAAAAAAAAAAACAACGTTTCACCAACGTAGAAGTGATTTTGGTGATAGTGGTGCAAGCTCTCTTTTCTCCCAAACGCTTGTGAGAAACAAAAAACCTGGAGATGACTGCCTTTTATTTCCAGGAGTAGACTTCAAAATACGTGCCAGAAATGGACAATTCGAGTGTCCTTTCTCCACATCAAATGCGAGCTGGAAGGGGGATTAAAAACCAACCACGTGGTAGATCTGGTTTTATACTTTGCAACCTCCAGCTCCATTTATGTTCTTTACCCTGCTCAGGGAAGATTAGCCTCTAGATGGATGTGTCTGAGGGATCACCTCGGGGGCAGATCTGCATGCAGAAACCGGTTTTTGTCATGGCTGGAGGAGAGCTATGACCCAGCAGAGCGCTCCATGCCAGCGGCTCCCCCAGCATCGCAGGGGCTGCTGAGCGCTCCTGCACCGAGAGCTTGGTGAAGGCAACAGCTTGGCAAGGGGAAGATCTTCAGATCTTTCCCCCTTCTTCTCCTCCTCCCTGGCCTGTGAGTGATTCAGTGTCCCAAACCTTAACTTTTTGTTACCACCTTCCTCCTCTTAATCTCCTTCATCTTCAACACCTCCTCCTCTATCACTACCATCTTCTCCTCCATCTGTCTGCCTGCTGGATCTCTCTCGCTTGCTTGCTTTCCCCCCTCCTCTTCCACGTCCCTCCTCTTTCTTCTTGCCTTTTCCTCCTCTCTTTTCTTCTCTTTTCTTTCTCTTTTTCCTCCTCTTCCCCTACACGTTGTTGTTGTTGTTAGAAAGGATTCTTGCACCCCCTGGTGCTCTTGCGTTTTGTGTGGTAGGAGAGGAGATTGTCTTCTTTCTCTCTCTCCCTCTGGTTGCTCATTATTCAGAGAGAGACACAGAGGGTGAGAGAGAGAGAGAGAGAGAGAGACGGATATCTCAGGTCATCTGCAGCTGCAGCAAACCAGTGAAGGAGAGAGAGAGAGAGGGAGAGGGAGAGGGAGAGAGGGGGGGAAAAGCAGGGAAAGATGGCGATCCTCCATTGCTGAGACCTGGCAAGGAGCACATGAGACTCACAAAACAACTTCCACAACAATAACAAGAAGAGCTAGGCAGAGAGGAAGAGGAGAGGAGAGGAGGCAGCAGCAAGAGCAGCAGTGCCGGGACGCTCCTGTAAGTTCTCGCAATTAAAACCCATCTCTGGTTTGGCATTGGAGAGATCATCTCTCGTTTGTGTTGTGTGTGTGTGTGTGTGTGGTGCGTGTGGTGTGTGTGTCTCTTTCTGTTGTGTGTGCGTGTGTTATTTTGTTTGGTCTTTTATGTCTGTCTTTCTTTCCACCACCTTCCTCTGAAATCCATTCATTCGGTCAACGGAGGAAGGAGGAAGAAAGAAAGGAAAGGAGAAAAAAAAAAGAGAGAGAGAGAGAGAGAAGAGAGGGGAGCGAGAGCGGGGTGTTTTGTTTGAGAGAGAAGTCTCTTGCATGGAGGAGGAGAAGAGGAGGAGGTGCTGCTGGTGGTGGTGGTGGTGGTGGGAGGAGGAGGAAGGCGGTTAATTAATTTTTTGTTGTTGCATTACGGGGGGGGCGGTGGTGGTGGTGCTGGGGGAGAGGTGGGGGGAAATATGGGGAGATAAGTGAGATACCAGCCGAGCTTTCGGGGTGGGGGGTGCCCGAGAGGATATGTGTGTGTGTGCGAGGTCTGGATGGTGCTGTGCGTGTGGACTTGGATCAGAGACGGGAGACACACGGAGGAGAGAAAAGCTCCGTGCTGGCACGACCCAGGCAATCGGGTGACCTCTTTCTTCCTTCCTTCCTTCTTCCTTCCTTCTATCCTTCCTTCCTCTTTCTCTCTCTCTCTCTCTCTCTTTCCTTCTTGCTTTCTTTCTTTCTTTCTTTCTTTCTTCCTTTCTCCCAGCCACTCTTTCCCCCTCCTCCTCCTCCTCCTCCTCTCTGCTCCTGGTCCCCTCTGGTCGCTGCCCTGCTCGCCCCGGCTGTGGTGCCCCCTCGGCGGCTCTCTGGAGTTGGGATGCGGGGGTCCCCGGCGCCTGGAGCCGGGGCTGGGGGGCTGCTGGTGCCCGCAGGAGGTGCCTTGGAGGAGAGGACAGCGTTCGGCTGGAGAGCAGGAGCCATTACACACGCTTGTGGCTCTCCTTTGAGAGAAAGGAGAGCGAGAAGGGAAGAAAGGAAGGGGAAGGAGCCCACTTCTACTCGCTCAGTTCCCCGATGTCCCTACCTTTAAACCAGGCAAGGGAGAAGGCGCTTTCTCCCCTTTGCCCCTTTCCCAGCCCACCCGGAGCAGGTTTCTCCCTATCTCTCCCCCTCTTTCCCTTTCTTTATCTCCCTTGTCCTCCATTTGCAAGCTGTCTGCTTTGGTTCCAGTCCAGGCTCCACCACACAAAGCTTCTCCTCGCTCTCGCACACATGCACACACACAGTCCACAGGCTTCTTTATGTCTTCTGGAGTAACCTTCTCCTTCCTTCTCCCCCCTCTCCGTGCCCCCCGGCTCCCCTCAGCACTGTGGCTTCTATTCTCCTCACACAGAGAATCCTCCTGGAGCTTCATGTGGTTGTGATCTGATAGGATTCCTCCCTTCCCTTTCCCCTTCACCTCCCTCTCTTTTTTTTTTTTTTTTTTTTTTTAATTTTTTTTTTTTTTTTTTTTGGTGGGGGGAGAGAGAAAAAGGCAAAAAAAAGTTTCATTTGTTTCTCTGGTGTTTGGAAGGGGAGAGACCTCCCAAGTTTTTTTGAGTGCCTCCTTGCTCCTGCTTTTGTGTGTGCGTCTGTGGGGGTCTGTTTGTCTCATGAAGGCTGCTCGCATGTCTAAGAGGAAGTGACTAGTTTGGCAGAGAGCTGTGATCTGAGTCAGGTAAGCCATGTCATGTTCTCTAGCTCCACCAGAAAATGGAGGGGAGAGAGAGAGAGAGAGAGAGAGAGAGGGAGAGAGAGAGAGAGAGTAGACAAAGCTGAGATGGGAAGTGCTCCTGACATTGTGGATGTCTCTCCATGTTTCGAGGCTTTGCTGGGCAGAGGAGATGGCTTAATCATGATTTTTTTACCCCCCTAAAGGTTTCCCCCCTTCAGATTTTTTTTTCAATGCACAACATTGTGATGGGTCTTCTCTCGCTGTCTTCATGCTATCAGGAAATGAGGATTGGAGGAAATTGCTCAGATTCTCCTTCACTCAGAGAAACACATCCTCAGGCTTTTTTTCTCTGATGCTTTCATGCGGAGGTCACCTTTCTAGATATTTTTCCTTGGTTAAAGACCACAGGATTTTGGAGGTTGATCAGTTGGCCAAGCAAATAGTGTATATAAGCATATATTTTTAGATTTCTGAAAGCATTTGGAGGTAAGTGCATGCAGCTTGAGGCTGCTCAGGTTCTTCCAGAGTGTATCATGAAATGTCTCTTTTTTTCCTAGGTGATGATGCCTAATTTTTGGGATTTTTAACATCTCATTTTCAAGAGCATTCCTTCTTTTGGATGCGTTTTAAATTAAGATGGAATATTTCTCCCCACTCACTAGGCTTCATTAAAGTGATACTGGCAAGCTTTTAGTAGGTTCCTCAGAGCATCATAACATACATAATTTCTCTTGGAAAAAGCAAAACAGTTTTCACAGCTGTCTTTTTGGTGTCATAAAATACTGCTTTTTCCTGAAAACTTACAGCAGCATTCTTACTGTGATTTTAATGTCATTATGGAAACCTGAGATCTTTAAAGCGAGATAGCAGTTGAGCAGGAATCCGTGTGCTTTGTTTTTAACCCACCTTTTAATCTGAAGCAATTTTGAGTAGATCCAGAGCAGGCCTCGGATCTTTTCCCACCCACTGAAATATGCACAGTAGATGCAATTCCTCAAAAAGTTCAAAATACACCCTGAAATGCAGGAGGGGGACACCGGGGCGCGGTGCTGCTGAGCTTGAAGGCACAGCTCCATGGGAAGGTGTCGGTGATGTCCACACATTGATTATTCTGAGGTGTTTAAGGACAAATGTGGGAAGATGTTAAGTGGCAGGATGGGGGACCGGTGAATCTGAATCAGAACACCCTCCCAGATGTGCAAAAAAACCAGAAGGGATTTGGGGATTGCAGTGACGGGGTGATGAACTCCAGATCCGTCTTAGAGGTTAAAAATCAATGCCCTTGTTTTATTTTTTGCTGTGGAAGAAATGTTTTAATGTGTAATCTAATACACCTCGGGAGGATATTGCTTTATCAACTGTGCATTTCTTAAGTCCTGGTTGCTGATGTGTCACCCAAATTGTTGAGGTTCTCTGGTTGCCTCCATCTTTCAGAAGAAGGCCATGGAACATACCATTTCAGGTATGTTTAATCTTGTGTTTTGACAAAAAATAGAGGCTAACTGCTTTTAGTTTTGGGGTTTTGTTTGTTTGTTTGTTTGTTTTTGCTGCTGTTGTGGTGTTTTGGTTGGTTTTTTTCCCCTTTCCCCGAGGTGATATTTTTTTGGATGGATTTTTCAGACCTCCGCACAGGTCTAAGTCAGCCATTGAAGAAAAACTGAAAAATTGCCCACTGACCTTTGCTTATTTGGGTCAGATCCCAAATATCCATCCCCTACACGGGCCGTGTGCAGAGTGCTTGTGGTTCAGAGCTGTGAATTCTCCTCTGACTCCTGGGGAGGCCAGCCCAGTGCTGGCAGTGCCCTGCAGACACACTGCCCTTGAGCGTGGCATGTGCAATCCAAGGACAGCTCTGAGATTTAAGATCGGGATCTTTTTGGGAGGGCCTCTTAACGCCCTAGAAAACCAAACAACGTTGCAGTAGATTTAATTTTAATTTTTTTTTTTGTTGGGTTTTTTTGGGTTTTTTCCTGGGTTTCCTCACTATGAGACTGAAACCTCTCCAGAGAGTTGTGCTCTTGCCAATGGTGCTTCTTGCTGTGGTTCTGCCCAGACAGAGTGAAGTTCTCCTTGCTGTTAAAATTCTAGCTGAAGAACTTTGATTAAAAAAAAAAAAAATCCCAAAACAGTTCTACCCACCGAAAAAAAAAAATCCCAAACAAACAAAATCCCCAAAACCCATTGGTTTTTAAAGAAGCTCCAGAAAGATGATCTTAATTCATGCCATGGTGGTGACATGAATGTTTCTCCTAATCAGGCATAAATTTCTTCATTCAGACAATGGCTTTCAATTGCTTTTGGTTTGGGGCACACAGAATATTTTATTGGTCCAATTTATTGGTCCAATCTCTAATAGAAAGAGTAATTGGTAGCTTATACTCCACTATTTAAATATGCTTTTCTTCATCACTTTTCTCACACCTACTAGACATAGCCTGTGAACCACTGCTTTAAAAATATTTAAAGGATTATTTGATTTCCTTTTACATTTTCACTAGCTTCACACCAGGTTATGTTGTAGAGAAACTTAGGATGTCATGTTTACAATTTCCTTCCATAATTAAAAATATTATTTTTTTGCAAGAAAACCAAAAAATACAATAATATGTATGCTTGGAGTGTGAAGAATATGAGTACACAATGGGGTGCTGGAAAGGGAAAGCAGGGCAACTGCAAGTGGAAATGGAAAAAAATGTGATCGTCCAGTGACCTTTATAAGAAAATTCATTAGCATTGTGCACTTTGACTTAAAAGGGGAATTGACTTTTATGAAGACCGATAAAAAGGATGATTAAAAAGAGAGTTGACAAGTAGATGACTATTGTTCAACATAGATGTCTGGACATCTGGCAGATGTTCCTCTGGGCCCCAAGGAATGGGCAAGTTTAATTTTAGCCTTAAAAAGGAAATGGGAAGAACTTAAGTCTTATAATAGTACAACTTGCAGTTTGAGGAAGATTACTTCAGAAGAGCTCAAAAGATGTCTCTTGAAATCTGGAACTCCCAGAAACCCAGTGTGAATTAGCATTTCCTATTGAGTTTTCCCATTATTCCAAACAACATGTGTGGAGTTACGATATAAATTGAGATTACCTCAGTTTACTGAAACTCTTTCTCTGCGTGGTGTTGTGGCTAATTTCCTAAAATGGGCAGAACAACACCGCTTTGAAGTAAGAAACTCCATAAAAAGGACTTGAAAGTGCGAAACTGGTGAATAGCTGTGTGCTACTCATTAACTAATATTGTCCAGTGTTGAAGCTTCACCAGGAAAACTTAAAAACAAATGCAAAAGCCCTCAGTGAAATAGGGATTGGAAGAAGCTGCTGATGGAGGAATGAGGTTCCTGTTTTCCACGGATCAGGAAAGGGCAAGATGTCTGTGTTATTTTGTTTCCTTATATTTCGCTACACTTCCAACCTACTGAGGAAGAAAAATAATGGAAATACTCCTTTAGCATCATGTATTTATCTTATTTTGACTCCCTAACAGATACTTTTCTACCTTGAAGTAGAAGATTATATATTTTATGAACTTGTTCTGGATGAACATGGATTAACCAGTGCCAGAACTGTATGACTGGCTTGACTTGCATGCTTGATCCAAGATGTGTTCAAGTATGAGCTTCCAATTGCTGGCTTCAGCACAGATGTTGAACTTCATCAGCCCAAATGCCTGCTTGCTTTTCCAGCAGTTGGGTTCTAAACAATGAGGAAATCTCACAGGAGGTGAGCAGGAGATCTGCTGAGTGCTGATTGAGGAGAGAATGAGAAATTCCATCTCACTCTTCGGAGAGTGAGAATAATTTTTGAGAGGGGGCAAAAACGATTAATAAAAGGAGCGTGGTGAGAGTGAAGGTTGCTTAAACATCTGCTGAGTTGTCAGAGAGAGGAACTGCAAAATTGCTTGATCAAGAGGTGCTGGAGAAGGTGGCATGGTGCAAGTCCTCAGCTGCTGGCAGAGACACAGTTAACATTGTACACGGTTGAACTTCAGCATGGCACTTCTCCAAATGAGTTGACTGTTGAAAATAAAATGTTCCAGAAGAACTGGGAGAACAGGAAAGAAGTTAAAATAGCATGGTTTGTATGCCAGTGCTGAAAGAAGAAAAGGGGGGAGGAAGGGAGATAGATCGACTTATGATAATTATCTTGTTGGTTGTAGCAAAAATGAAAGGAAAAAGAAAAAAAAAAAGGTCTTTACTAGGAGTTTCCAAACTTAAGGGACCAGGTTTAATAGAAGTGGTCTTTATTGGCATATCCTGAGTTTTGGAAGTGTTCTTCTGCTTTCAGCTTGTGTTTCGGAAGTTCAGCACACAGGTAAACACAGAGTTGTGTGAGTTCTCTTTTGGGTTTTTGGGTTCTGTTCAGTTTTGTTCTTTCAACGTTAAAAACAATGCCAAAGATCTAAAAAGTCTGCTCCTCATCTCTTGAGCTTTATTAAGCTGTGCCAGAGGTTGCAGCACAAATTCATCTCTGAAGGGATTTGAGGAAGAGGAGAGAGTTTGAGATAGGGAAAGGGGGAAACCATTGTGTTTGGTGTCTTACGGTTGAACACAATCTTAAATACAGTGTAATTTGTTTTTCTCTGGGCTCTTTTCACCTGTCTGGGAGTTGAAGGTCTTGGTGCAGTTCCTTTGGCCAGCTTGAGGCAACAAATGTTACTGCAGTAACTCAAAATCTCCTGGTTTAATCACTCCTTGAAGGAACTTTAAGCAAATTTTGGCAAAGGGCTTTCCCTCATCATTGGTTCTGACTACTTTGTAGTAATTTTTGAGATACACTTGCTGTCAGAAGATAGCTCCCAGACCTAGCAGCAGTGCTATACATTGTATTTTACCTTGATCAAAAGTCTCATCGTTTTCGGCTGGTTTTTGTGGTCCATAATTATAATTATGGACCTCCACAGCTGCTGTCCAGGGGGAATACAGTGGGTTTTTGGCTTGGGCTGAAAGCAGCTTCTTAGGTAGAAGATGTTAAGATCCATCAGGAGAGGCAATTAATTAAGTTGAGTTTAGCTGGTAATTGAAAGGAGATGGAAATAGGAGACCTCAGGATGTTCAGGAGTTGTTCTTGAGTGGAGTCAAAGGCAGTCTCTTAAAGAATACTTGTTTAATAGTGTCAGCATAGAGAGCTGTAGGCGCAGCATCAATGTCAGGAGTGATTAGGAAGGACTTATTTAGAGCTTATTAGGGTAGCAATCATTGCAAGGCCAGTGTGTGTTGAGGACAAATAATTCTGGGAAAGCACTTGTATCACTGGGTTACTTCTGTTAGTTTTGAACCTGTTAAATTAAGAATTCAGTTCTTGACGTGTGTCACTTGTTACTTCCTGGTGGAAAATAAGACCTTCTAATTGGGATTATGTGTGAAGAAGCTAAGTGCTTGCATTATGTGACAGTGTTTTTCCTTCTCCTTCCAGTTCCAGGAATATGCAATTAATAACTTGAAGTCATTTAGATAATGGGTGCTCAGCAGCCCTGGATGTTGTATTTGCAGCACTTGTTACAGATGCAGGCTTTGTGCTGACCTGAAGATTAGGAAGTGGGATGTTCATCAGAGTGGCATTACAGTTGCTATTAAAAAAGGCCTGGAAAGGGGCCTGAGAACCCCAGCTGCTGTCATGGTGTGGAGGAAGTCAGGCCTTCAAAGGATGCAAGGATTAGAGCGGCAGGAAAAGTAAACGGTAGCATCAGCACAAGTAGAAAATAGGCAGAGCTGCTCAGCAAACAGAAAAAAAAGTAGGCTAAGGCATGCCATAATTATGTGCAGTGGAAACTTGCTGGTAGTGGAGCAGTGGCATGGGGTAGAGAGGCAGGAGAACGATTTTTCAGGACAAAACAAAGCAGACATTGCAGAGAACGATGTAGGAAGACTGAGGATTCAGTGTGCTCGTGATAATGTGAAAGAGAAGACTTTGTTTTGAGAGATGCTAAAAATGGAATCTTCTGATGCACATGTGGTCAGTGTTTCCGTGGCCTGGCAGGACAATGGGGGCTTCTCTTTGCATGGCTGGGATGAGCAAGCCCTTCCTTCCCTTCCCGCCTGCAGCCCCTGGGTTCCAGCAGAGGCCTGGGATGGTGGCTGTGGAAAGAAGGCATCACAGGATGTTCCTTTTGGGGAGAAGATGGGTCATCCTGGGCTGCACCGTTGTCATGCAAATGCTTCACAGCACAATGGCCACTTATCACAGGGGCCAGGCAGGCACATTCCTCCCAGAGCTCTCCAAAGAAAAGGGCAGGATGGGGGGGATGTAACACTTGGAACCTGTGCTTCAACAACACTTCCTTGAATTTCTCTTAAATTTCCTAAATTTTCTCCCCCTCTTTGTCAAATAAACAGCAAAGTTAAGGGAGAGACTACTTGTGTTGGAAGATTTTGGTCCAGCGTGATGCTGATGTGGAGGGTGGTTCATTTACCTTCCAATGACTGAGTTGCTGGAGAATTTGATTGAGTGTGTAGCTGGGAGAGGGATCATTAATAAAGGCCTTGCTGTGATCCAAAAGTCAGAATTCAGCTGGCTGATGATGCTGAAAATGGTTGGGGCTTTTTTTTTGTTTTTTGGGGGTTTTTTTGGCTTTTTTTTTTTTTTCTTTTTTGGTGTTTTTAGGGTTTTTTCTTGTTTATTTCTTGGTGGGGCTTTTTTTTTTTTTGTGATTTTTGGTTTTTGGGGTTTTTTTGGTAGGGTTGTTTTTGTTTGGTGGTTTTTTTTTTTTTTGCTTGGGAGTTTGGTTTTATTTCTTTCATTTCTGCCCCTCTCGCTGCTATTAAATGGACAGCTGAAATAGATCCTAGGTCAGAAATTCAGAATGATTGGTGAAGGTGCTTTGTGTCAGTGGTGATTGTTTAACAACTTCTTTGTAATTTTAATTTTTTTCCTGTTTTAATTTTTAATTTTCACGGTTTTATTAAACAAAGTGAAAACTGCAGTCTGGGCTAAACTTGGAATAGCTTGAGGAGTGCTGGTCTTGAGGGGCAGTGAGTCAAGGACGAATACTCATCTCTAGTTGAGCAAACTGCTTCTGAAGAGAACTTAAGAGGCCCATGGATATTTATTTATTTTAACTCAGGCTTGGATTCTTCAGTCATAGTCAGACTCTGCTAGATTTGTGAGCTCTTTGTTGAGGGTATTTGGGTTTCTCTGACCAAAAAGAAAGGAGACCAAATAATCGCTGTACATCCCTTGAAGTCTTGCTCCTTCTTTTATTTGTTCATCTATCCCTCTACTCAGTAAAATAGGCATAATTAGGATTTAAAGTGGATGTTGGAAATCACCACCCTGGTGCTGGATTCTGCTGCTGTGTGTGTTAAAACAAGCCAAGATAAGGAAAGAAAGAACCTCCTTTTGTGAGTAGTTCTGGTGTGTGAGACTGGAGCAGAGCTGCTTTTCCTTTGGGGAGCGCTTGAGAGATGAGCTGTGGTTACCTGCCAGCTTGTTTTTGTGTCCCTGCTGTCGTTCTGACTGAGCCTGTCTCCTCAAGTGTGTTGTTGCTTGTGGTGAGTATGGATGAATATATTTATGTATACACAGAACCTACTTAGTTGGTGATGCAGCAAAGTTTGGAAGGCAGTGGCCAACGGAGTCATCTTTTTGTTTTCCTCTGTCTTGTGAGACATGTGGCGCCCTGAAGACAAATAAATAAACAAATAAAAAGTGAATGTGAACGAATTTGGAATTATTTCTCTCTGTATTTGATTGGAAGCTCTGATTTTGCATTCCAGTTTTGTCTGCAGCTGGGTGGCTCGGGCTGCAGGATGTGGGACCTCCGAAGCCTTGCTTCCACCGTGCTCGGCTAAATAGCTTGACAAGTGTAAAAAAAAAATGTAACAAATGGCTGATGGAAAATCGAGAGCAGCCAGACAGCTCTCAGCCTGGTTAATTAGCTCCTTGACTGCTGAATTGTTCCTGCTCTGTCATATGGCTGTGGCTTGCAGCCCTGCGAGAAAGGGTTTGGCTTCCTGGCCAGGAGCGTGCATCCCAAAAGTTGAATTAATGTAACTCGAAGTCAGTGTGGACAGGTTCCTTTTGGTCTAAATGACCTTTTATCTTTGCTGGGGGCGGGCAGTGGGGAGAAAGCATATCGGCTTTCAGCTGTGTCAGGTCATGCAGAGGCCAAGTTCTCTTGTCTGTGATCAAGCATATGGTGTGAAACAGCCCAGTGTGCAAGAGCACCGAGGCACAGGAGCACTCCAGCAGCCCTTCTGTAGGTAAATGTGACCCAGGGCCATGTCCTGCCATGCAGGATGGGTGTGTTTAACCCTTCAGTGGTTTCCATCTTGGTGGGTTGGGAAGGAGATGCTGTCGCTCAAGCGCGCGCGGGTTTCTCCTGCCAGAGCACCTGTGCTTGTGTGAGACCTGAAATCTCTGGCTCCAAGGGCTTCACTGTATTACTCACTGGGGCTGCTGAGAGAGTGAGTCAGTGTGTTTGGGTCTCTGCATGAAAAAAAATGAGTAAACCTGAATTATTTTAAAAATGATAAGATTGCAGAGGTGATAAAGAACCTGCAATGAACTTTCCGTTCCACGTCCTCTACTGGTGTTCGGCTCTCCTTCCACCGTGGGTCAGGGGGGAAGACACAGATTTTCAGTGTGCTGTTCTCCCAAGGAACCACATTAAAAAAAACCATGCTGAGGCTGTAGTGTAGTCATAAAATGTCTTAAAGCCAGTCAGAAGTTGCTTGGCAAGATGTCAGGCAGGTTGACCAGAGGTTGCACGGGTTGTGCTCCTGCAAAGTGAACATGGAATGGTCGCTGCCCTCCATGGTTCTCCAGTGCTTCCACAGGTTCTCCAGTTGGTGTACAGGAATATAGTTTGCTTGCTGGTATTCTGGTCTTATCTCTGAAGATATTTATTTTAAGAATTCATGTCTACATAGGTTTGTTAATACTGTACTGTAATATCAGATGGGCTGCTGAGACCTCAAGGGGGTGAGGAATCTATTTTTAGTGTGTTTGAAGGGTAGATGATGTTTCAGGTTGTGGAATGACTTTCTAGGGGGCCTGTCACCATATACTGAAGTTTTGTATGTCATGGCAGTGGAGGCCAGTCATATGATGATGAGTTAGTAACTTAAATGGGACATTAAAAAAAAAAAAATCCTACTCTTTGGGGAAATTTTAAAGATAGATGGAGCTAAAATGTCACGCCGCCTGTTCTCATGCTTTTTTCCTTGATGTGCTGAAGACATCTAATCCTCTTTACAGGTGAATTAAGCAGTCTGCTTATGAGCTGAAGGCAATACCTGCTGATCTGTTGACATCCAGATTGGAGGGTTATTCATGTCTCAGTAAGACTTTTAGTAATGGATGACCACAAGAACATTTTAGCTGCCCAGGTGGTGTGAAGAAGATGGCCTGTGATCTCCTTCCACATCAGAAGTCAGTCACATGTAGGAAGTTGGATAGTAGCAGTAGTAGATGGATAGTGCCATCCTCTTTGAGAGTGTTTGACACCCCAGCCTGCAGAGGTTTGGAGCTTTAGGTTGAAAGGATCCAGCCTCAGACAAATGCATGTGAGCAGCAATCTGAGCAGTGAACCCAGTTGAGCTTTTGAAGCACTGCACTGTGGTGGCAGCCACGGAGAACAGATTTTAATGGTTTATTGTAGTTAGATTTTACGTGGATTTGCTTCCTATTTCCTTTGGAAGACAGCAAAACTGCAACTTCTTACAGGATTCCTCTTACATTCCTGGGATTTTGTTTAGTGTGCAGGCATGTGCACTTTATTTATTTACTTTGCTCACTGCCACTGCTAGGAATATTAACAAAGGCTTTTTAATAGGTCAGACCTCACCACTGTTGCATTTTCATAGTTACCACAGTGCATTTGGTAGATAATAGATGGTGGGGAGGAAAAGCCCTTTATGCTCCGAGAGCTCATTCATGTGAACGGTCTCTGTGCCCTGATTCCGAATTTTCACTGCAGCTACTTGTGTGAGTAAACATTTGAAGATCAGATCCTTGGCTGCATGGAGTAATTCTCGCGGAGCTTCTCAGGGAGGCATTCTGAAAATTACATCTTGAATTGAGGATGCCCTTAACTTTCAACAGCTTCCACCTACATACATGAGATGCTCATTTGTGGTTGCATGTGAGGGCATGGCTGTAGCAGATTTGCAGGATTCAGCGGAAGCATATGCATTAGATAATTCTTTCACTTTCGTTCGTGTGCTCCTTCTTTCGTTCTCGCTCTTTGTATTTTGACAGCAGGAGCATGTATGTTATAAATACTCAGCTTTGACTTCAATTAGTGCTGGCATGTCCCTGAAGTACTGTTTCATGTGACTTTGCAGATGTTCTGGTGAGAACATCCCTGCTGCTGTGTTGTCTGTGGATGATGCTCACATGTTCTGGAGCCCCATCACTAACTGTGGTGGTTTTGGAAGCTGTTTCTCCCCCTCAAATTTCCTCTTAATTAAGGGATTGGCTTGCATAGATACTCGTATGGTAATGGCTTGTTGAAGACAAATGTTTTGGATCAGGAAAAATGCAACCTAGGTCCTTTTACAATGGCAGAAGTGAGTACCTTTGTGTGTGTGTACATAATACAAGTTCCTATCCATGTGGTTCACGCTGCTGTGGTGCTTCATCTGGCAGATCATTTAAATATTTACTCCAAAAGAGCTTGTTCTCTGTTGGTGTGAAGCAGCATTTCCAGTTATTTTTAGGTCATTTTCATTTCATCAACCCTGTTGGAGATAAACCAGATCCGAGGGCTCCCGACTGTCCCTGCATTTTGGTAGAGATTAATAAAATAAAACTTAATGGTTTGATCCCAAGGGGAGAGAACAGGCCATCTGGTTAACAGAAGGTTAGGCAAAGCAGTGAGGCACTGAGAGTGCCACAAACCAACCCAGAGTTTCTGGTAGCGTGTCCAGTGGCTGTGTGTGTGAGGCTGAAATGGTGCTCTGGGATCTGCAGAGCCAGCAGTTCTGTTACCACTGCTGTGACGCAGGAGATAATTCTGTTGGGCAAGCATCAGCATGGGGGTGGATCTACAGCACAGGATGTGTAATGTCAACATGAAGCATGGGAGCTGGCAGCAAGAAGGAAAGCAGCCATTTCATGCCAGTGCAGGAAGCCCAGATAGATTTTTTGTTTTCCTTCCCTCCCCTCTGCATCTTGTCCTTTTGTGCTGCTTTCATGCTTCGTATTAAACAATTTACATTCTCTGCTCTGTCATCTGGAAACTTCAGCCCAACAGGGTTTCATTTCTTCCTCTCTTCCTGAACCTGTGGGATTTTTTTTTCTTGTTTTTGTTTTGTTTTGGGGGTTTTGTTTGTTTGTTTTGTATGTTTCTTTTTTAAAAAACAAATAGCAATGAAGTGCGCTCCAAAAGCATGTCTGATGGGTTATAAAAGGGCCTGGGGGGAGGCTGAAGGGCAGAAGAGCAGATCTGGAGAAAGAGAAGAGCTCAGTCATGTGCAAGTCCTGAGCTTCAGATGAAGCTCCACTGTAGATCCTGTTGGCTTTGCTGCAGACACAGTTTGTTCAAAAGCTGTAACCATTTGAGAACATCCAACTGCAGCTGGGAAATGCAGAAGGTATGAAATGCTGGGATACTGTGTAGACCTTGAAACTCTGAAATTACTAGGAAGCTGTAGAAAGCTACTGTAACTGCTCCTGCTTTCTTTTTACCAGAAATGCACTTTTAGAACGCCTTTGTCCTATTTGGCTAATGCATAACACCCTTCTGGGTTGGTTGGTTTTTTTTTTTTTTGTTTTTTTTTTTTTTTTTTGAAGAGCCAAAAAATTGTTGCTAGTCTATCTAAATCTGAAGCAGAAAGATCATATATAGACTAATTATTATTATATATAGATTATTATATATAGATTATTAAATCTACTAAGCATTCAATGGACTTGAAAAATCTGGTGGCATGGCTTCTGTCAGCTCAGTCACACGCTTGGCCAAGCGGTTTGGGGCTTTTTTTCCCCACGCATAACATTAGGAGATATCTTCCTGTAGCTTCAGGGAAACTCTGGGATACCAAAGCTTGCTCCTTGATGGGCACAGCAGAGCTGAACTTCATCATCAGAGCTCTCATGGTTCCCATTGCCCGTTCAGCAGGACCTCCAGATAATGTACCACAGATCCCCTTGAATGAATCCTTGTCTTGGACGCCGTTCTGTGGCAGCCCTGCCAAAGCACGGCCTCCTCCATGTGTTCCTGAGAGCTGGAGTGGGAGTAGTCAACCCACAGGTATGTTTTCCCAGTCGCAGTTTGGTGACGGGAGGAGGGGGTGCACATAAAACATGGCTTGTGTGTGAAGGCTGTTTGTTCTGTTCCGCGGTAACTCCATCCCTAAAACTGCTCCACTGGCCCCGTTCGGATTTTTTGGTTGGAGCTGTGGCACTCTGGCACTTCTGCATAGGGCACTTGCAAATAAAAGGCTCTGAGGAGTTACATGGGGCTTGAACATCATCTCTCAGAGCACAACTCCTTCTTGGTTCCATAGATAGGCCATGATATGGCTATTTCATCATCAAAAGTATTAAGGATGCAGGCAAATCAAAATTTTTTTTTTTTTTTTTAGATAAAGTATGGGCACTCCATTGTGTCTATCCATGTAATTTCCACTGCAGGTTGTACTTGCTAGTGGCTGGTAATTTTGTGCTTTTCCTGGTGGTGTTGGAACAGTTTTCGGAGCATGCTGGAGGAATGTTCATCAGAAGTGAACAAATGAACAATGCCACCAGAGATTGTCTGCACATTTTCTCATAGAACCATCTCTGCACTGCGAAGGAAATGCATTGTCCTTGACTTTTTTCCTACTGAAAAAGGTGCTACTTGCTGAAGATAGTTTATTATAAATAACTACTAAGATGATAATCTCACCACAGCATGCTTGGCAGTCTTCCACTGAGTTAGCCTGTTTCAGCAAGGAGCTGTCGCTTAAGATACAAAGCAATCTGCAGGGACATATGATCACACACACTGACTGTTTTCTCAGTCATCATGGATGCCTTATCGTTTCCTGTGCCTGTAATTAGGAACTGGAATTATTATCTGGTGAACTAGCAGGATCCACCTCCAGAAAGATGGACCTGAGTTTTCCCACCTTACAAACATTTTGGTTGCAGAGAAGCTCTCAGTTGTGGAGGCTCTAGCAGGTGAATGTCTGTTAGACATGGGCTTTTTGCCTATTATTTTTGTCACTAGGATGGATGTAAACTACTGGGGAAACTCTTGATATATTTATATATATATGTATGTATGTATGCTTACAGCAGTCATTCCTATTAGAAATTATGGAGAAATGCAAGCCTACTCTTGGCAGTGGTGTAGAGAGGGTATTTTTTTTATTGTTAGCTTTGTTTGGGTAAATAATGACTTCAGGATCTCTGAATGTTTAGTTTTGTGGGGATGCTGTCCATAAGAAAGATAATGATAAGGAGATACGAGACGATATCCTCTTTTTATGAGAGTATGATAAAACGAATATTAGTATCTGTATACACCTAGTGTCAAGATTTGACTGTAGTCACATAGCTGGATGGTAACTTTTTTTGAATTTGAAAAGTTTACACGGCTTTGTGGTACATGACTGTTGAGTTATCATGTTATTGCAACAGTTATGTGATGGATATCAGTGGCAAACTTCCTTTCAATTAGAGTGCTGGCAAATGTTTGCCTTTTATTTGTTTGAAAACAACTTGATCAGGCCATCTCTACTGCTTTGTTGACAGTATAATATGAATCAGAACTTTTTCTTAACTTCCATGTTACTCATGGATTTTGTTGTGTGGTGCTTGATGCTTCTCAGTCCTAAAACCTTCTCTTTAAAGCCTGGGCATCTGTGGTTGCTTTGAAGTGTGGAGCGTGCTATTTCGTGGAAGGAATTGGTGGGATTGAGGTGGAACAAATGAAGATACCAGCAATGATGATGGACTTTTTCTTCTACTGGATTTGGCAGATGATGTTAAATCCATGTGTCTCAACGGGATCAATGAGAAAGCAGGAGGCAGGAAGAATTTAGGCAGACACTGACTTGCAAGTCTTAACAACAGCCCTTTTTTATCCCCCAAACATTGCAAAAGCATGGAATTGACTCATCCAGACAGAGAGATGCCAAATCTTTATCTAGTGATGGTATCCTTCCCTAGAAATTCCACAAAGGCCCTGCTCTTTTCCTGTGAAGTTGTGGGAGCAGATTCACGGTGGAATGGGCTCTGCTCACGTCTAAGATGAGGAAATTCTTGGAGCAGGTTCCTGGTATTCAGCGTCTGTGGATTGCTCTTCATCTCAACAACTGACCCAGATGCTTTTGCACTCTGGGATGGCTCTTCAGGGTCTGTCACCTCCATAAATCACCTGCCTTGGACGACCTTGTGTCTTTAAGGAAAATCCTGTGGAACTGCTAGCTCCAACCTTACTGAAGGACACACTCTGAAGAGCCAGCTCATTAAGCGAGCTTTGAAGGGTGTGCTCTGCAGAGCAGCTTCCTGTTATTTGGTTAATGGTTGACCTAGTTCTACTGCCATATGCCTCCTGGAACGCATTCTAATATAAAATATGTGCTAAAGCAAGACTGGGATAATAGATGGAACATCAGAGCCTCTGTGGAACAGAAATCATAATGCTGTTGTGTTCTGGAGGGTGATCGTAGTTACTAAAAATGGCAATATCTTCATGGAACTGTGCTGATTCTGATGGCAAGCTCAGGAATGTTAAACACAGCCACCCATGTTGGGTTTTTTTTTTTCAGGCTGGCCTTGTACAAAAGGTTTGTATCAGTAATTCCCCCGTGCTCCGTGTGTGAAGCTAAAGTTAGGTAGTGAAGCATTCAGAGTGATATTACAGCTGTGAGAAAAGATTAGATTTGGCTAAAGGCAGGAGGATTTTTTCCCTGTGGTAGGTGTTTTTTCCATTGCAACCATGGATTAGCAATTTTTTTTCCCTTTTTAAATGCTGGCTAGAAGCCAGAAATTGGTATTAGAGCTTTTTACCTGATAACAGAGACTGCATATTTATGTACATATTTAGGCAGAAATATAAGAAATTTGGAGGTGGTGGGTAAAGCTCAACCTCCAGCCTGGATGTGCTGAAGTTCTGAAGAACTTGACCGTCTGTGCTTTCTGGTTGATTTGGTTTTGTGCCCTAGGAAGAGGAAGGATGTATGATAACAACTGTTTTCATAAGCAAGTGTGCATTATGGCAGAACAACGGGAGGGGTAAAATTAAAGCCACGTTTTGTAACCTCTCGAGAGCTCGGGACTCCCTATCAGTAGAGGCTGGCGATTTATTTTTCTTCTGGCAAGTGTGGGAAACGGATCTGCTCAGCAGACAGCACCGCGGCTGTGTGTTCACACAAGCTGGCAGTGAGTGGCCAGCCTTTGTCTCTGGGGCTGCAGATGGCTCGCAAGCAGCCCAGGTGTGAATTCTGGGCAGAGGTATGTCACCACAGTGGTGGGGGTGGCTGGGGCCAGCCCCATTTGTCTGTGTGGGAAGCAGAAAGCTGTCAGGACACGCAGAGGCAGCTGCTGCTGATGAGCACGAGGAGTGCCCAACCTTCAGAGAAGAGGTGGGAAGTCCTGGGAGTCACAATAATCCTGTGCCTCTCCAACTCCTTCGAGCCTGTTCTGGTGCTGCTGGTGGCTCTGTGATCTTTTGTGTGAGGCTTGGGAGTATTTTGGCTCATTGGTGTGGGACACATGCAGCAGCAGCGTTGTGCAGTTTCCACTTCTGCCTTAGCATTTAAGGCTGAACTGAGCTTTTTGTAGGAGGGCTGCCTGGTGGAAAACAAAACTGCAACATTTTTAGCAGGACACGGCGCGTTGTGTGAGCCGTAAATCATACTGGTCATGAAAAAAAAGAAAAGACAAAAAAAAAAAAAAAAAGAAAAATCTCTGCGACTGACACAAGCACACAAGCACAGCTATTTGTGCAACCTGATCAGAACAAAGGATAATGCTTCTGCTGCAAGATCAGACAGATCTGACGTTTCAGCAGGCTGGGCAAATGAATGGCGGAAGTGGTCCGCCTCCTCTTATCCATTGTCTCAAAGATGCAGGCTCATGGAGAAGAAAGGGAGTTTGAATAGGGCTTCTGAAGGAATATGCTGCTTTGTGTTCTGTGGGAAGAGAGCAAGGAGGAGTTCTAGAAGTTCTCTGCATTGGCAGCATGACAAGCTTGCAATGGGAAAATGTGGCAGTGGACTACTGATGTTGGAGGAGCACCTTCCCTTCTGCAGCCTGCCTAGAAAATCTGATCTGTAATTAGGAAACTGGTGAAATGTTCCAGGCCTGGAGTATGGGACCAAGCCTATCCTGAAGGAAGGTCAGTGGGTCTTTAAATCCAGTGAACTCTGACCTCCTGCTTGAGACTTCTTCTATATTTCTTTTTTCTTTTTTTTTTTTTTTTTCCTGTGTCCCCTGAATAGCCTGTGTGTTCTGGGATACCTCTCAGTTGTGTTCCTGATGGGATTTTTGCATAGGAAGGGCTGGACTGATCAAATTACTGGGACAGCCAGGACCTTCTACTTGGGAGATTCTTGTGGTTTTTCGTGTTCCAGCTGTCAAATTAACCCAACTGGGATTTTAGTAGCAATCTTTTTAAAAGCATGATGAAGGCAAGGAAATGTGAGAAAGGAGAGAGCAGGACAGGGATTTTTGATAAGCTGGGTAGAATTGTTGGTTTCTTCACATTTCAGAACTACAATATATGACTTCCAGCCTCAAGGGGTATTTAATCTGAGAAATGAACCCTTTGGAGGGTGGGGTGTAGAATTTATATCAGTGATCTGGCTGGTTAGATTTCTGTATATTACCTTTTTGCATGGTCACTGGGACTAGAAAATGCTGGCAGTTATAGGTGCACCATGATCAGAAAGCTTTCATATGGAACCAGTTTTCTTTAAAATCGAGCATTCCTTGGCTCAGGGATCAACAGCTGTATTTTTTTTAGCAAACACGCTATTTTTCTTTAAGTTAATGGAGATTAGATTTGTGTCTGTGATAACAGAACCAGTCTTGGTCGTCCATGAGATCCCTTCTGCCCTTTGTTTTCCCACGTACAGCCTAGACCATGCTGTCAATCCAAAAGAGACGTAAATTAATTCCACAGGATGCTGACAGTCCATCATCAGCATGCACTGGGAACAAAGCTTGCTGCTTTAGAATCCCACTTTTAAAAAGCACATCAGAAACCCATCAGACTCTCCTGATTGGAAGCCTCTGTTGAAAATTTTAAATGTGTGATGGCCGGGCTGCCACGACTGGCATGTTCAGTGTCCCAAAGCAATTGTGAAAATTCACAGAATCACAGCAAGGGTGAGGTTGGGAAGTGACCATTGGAGGTTTTTTGGTCCGAGCTCCTCTTGTCTCTTTTCAAGAGGCAGCCCCAGCTCCCCCAGCCTTTCCTGGTGAGGGAGATGCCCCAGGCCCTTCCTCACCCCCACAGCCCTGGCTGGCCCTCTCCAGGAGCTCTGTGTCCCTCCTGCCCTGAGGATCCAGAGCTGGACACGGCCCTCCAGAGGTGCCTCCGGGGCTGGGCAGAGGGGCAGGATCCCTCCCTGACCTGCTGGCAATGCCCTCCCAAGGGCACTCCAGGGTCCCCTTGGCCTCCTTGTCCCCAGGGCACTCTGCTGGCTCAGGGACAGCTCTTTGTCCCCCAGGAGCTGCAGGTCCTTCTCTGCAGAGCTGTTTGTGCTGGTGCTTGGGGTTATTCCTGCCCAGCTGCAGGACCCTGCATTTTTGCATTTCAAAAGTTTCTGCTGTTCCCATACTCTTGAGAAGGGCAGCAGAGCACTCCCAGTTTTGTATAATCAGTGAGCTTGCTGAGAGGACACTCTCTCCCAAGCCATTAAACAATACTGGACCCAGTGCCAAACCTTGGGGACGCCACTGATTTGAGGACTCTGTGCCAGTGGTGACATCCTCTGAGACCTGCCCATCAGCCAGTTCTCAGCCCACCTCACTGCTCCCTCTGTTTATTCTCAGCAGAGGCTAAAAAGCTATCCCAGAGGATGTGCCATGCTGGATTTGACCCAAAAACCACCAGCATGTGCTTCCAGCTTCTTTGACCTAAGGGGAATAATATTGGGGACGGGAAATAATACCACTAGTGTTGCTCCTTTATTCAACCGTGGTTGCAAACTGTGTCTAAACTAAGCCAGTGTTATTTGGACAGAGTGATCAAAAATGTTTATATTCCAAAAATGTCCAGTGGAAGGAGTTCACTGAGCTCTCAATCCATGCCTGAGTGTGAGGACAAGGAGAAAACTCTCATGGTTGTACATAAATCTCTCTCTCTCTCAAAAAAAAAAAAAAAAAAAAAAGAGTGTTCTCTCCAGTTATAAAGTTTTGGGTCTAAAAGCAAAAGAACAGTATCAGCCTGGCACTAAGCAGAGATTAAAAGGTGAACTGTGTATCAGTGAAGGGTGCAAAATGATTTCTTACAATCTTCTACTTACTCACCTCTTCAGGAAACAGGAGGGAGAGCAGAGGATCTTGTCTAGGTTTGGAGATCTTGAGAAAAGTATCCTTTGAAGCTGTTACATTCCCAAATTTATATTGGGCAGATGTTATCTTTGTGGGATATTTTTATTATTTTCTTAGTAATATGACTCCTAGAGATATTAAGACAGCTGGACCAATCTCTGCTTTCTGAAAATTAAGAGCACTGTGCCAGTCATAAAGTTGATCATTTTTTTTGCCCCAAAAAAAAAAAGGAAAAAAGGCTATATTGTGGCCTAAATCAAAGAGGAAGCATGGGAAGCATGGAGGATTGTCTTGCATGAAACTCTGAATGACAGCAATGTGCTTGGCATCTATAAGGTCAAGCAAAGTGGATGCCTGAAGTTCCTGTGGACAAAATTTGAATTTTGGAATTTATCAATTACATTTAAAAAACTACAACAGAGTTTTGGGCTGCCATTGAATGTTCTCAGTCGAGCTGAGCTGAAGGAGATAAATGACAAAAACATGTATTTGTACCATCTTCAGATCTACATCTGCCACATTTTGTCGTTTGGTTTTGGTTGGTTTTTGGTCTAAAAGGGATTGGGAATGGGTCAGTGGCTCAGGGATCATCCAGATGGAGGAACCTGTCGTTTGCAGCTCTAGGAGAAAGGGACCATGCAGAAAGTGCAGGAGGGCCATAGATCTCCTTGGCCATTGGCTTTTCTGGTGTATCAGAAGACTTTTGGATCTTTCCAAGACTGAAGTAAGTAATGACCTTGCTTTGATGTATCAAACAAATAACACCAATGTTGTGCCTTTGAGAGCCCTGATCCCAAAGAGATAAGCAAGGGTTTTCCTTTGTATCTTGGACCCATTCCATTCAAAACAAAAGCATCCCACAGGTCAAACAAGAAGGGTATCTGACAGGATTTAAAGACACTTTTCCTTTTTTTCTGTCTGTTTTCTGTGCCAGTAATTTATAATTTTTATGTGTCAGTTTCTATATGTAAAAGACAGAAAATGTGGAACAGAAAATGATCTGTGACTCACTCAAGTCACTGTGTTGGCTTTGCAGCCTGTGTGGACTTGAAGGAAGACTCCTGTCTTCCTTTTAATTAAAAAAAAAAAAAAAAAAAAAAAAAGTGATCCTGCAAAGTAGTAGATATTTAAAGTTGTTAGAATAGCTAAGTGGACTAGGCTGGAAATGCTTGTGCTGGTAAAGGTTTGAAGCCTGGAAAATGAGAGCTCTCAGGTAGTCCATTCCTTCCTTTCAGAGGTTTTCAGGAGTGGCATTTGGAGGACTAAAAGCAGCCAATTTGCCTGTCTGTGTACAGTACCACAGGAATCTGGATAAAGCTGTAAAAAGATGCAGTGGCTGGAACCTGAGACTAGGAAGATGCTCGTTATGTAAACAATTCCTAATTTCTGACTGAATTGCAGGAAAAAAAAAAAATAGGAGCTATTGGAATTTCTGATGGACTGTCAAAAGTTGTCAAGTGTAGCTTCTCCTCAGATGCTGTGGTGGGAAAAAGGCTTGATTGAGTTGTTTGTGGACAAACTGTGTAGCTGTAAAAGCTGAACCTTCAGCAGAAGGACCCCCAATGCTGCTATCTCAATTTAGGGATTAAAGCCCCTCTGATGAGAATCCTGGAGCTGCAGGGAGTCCAGGGAGGTGGCTGGGTTCTACCAGAATGTGCAAGAAGATTCTTCCTCACCTGGCAAAGGAACGGGAAGCAAACAAACCAAATTAGGTGAGATGATAAGGCTGACTGTGGGTTTGTAGTTATCAGTTAAGGCTTGATTATCTGTACTGGGCATTCCTCCATATCTCCATTTTAGGCTTAAAACTATGGACAAGTGATATGCATTAGGGTTCTCCAAGTGGAATCTGTGCAGAAAGTTGGTGGAAGCTGCTTTCCTCTCCAAAGTCTGATGCATTTCTCTGTTTTCTCTACCACAGAGGAAAAAAAAAAGGAAATAGAATTTTTTTAATTTGACAGAGCTACTGCAGATTTTCACACAGTAATTTCTAAAGGATAAATAAATCCCCAGAAGGAGCATCTCTGGTTTCCTCTGGAATTTAGCAGCACTTCAGTCACCCCGAACTACAGTCCTGGTTGTACAGATGGCAACCAGAGGCTTTTGTCCTGTAGTTACCATAGAGGAGGTTGTTGCACAAAAACCCCAATCATAATTTGTCAACATGTCAGTTTCCTGGGGTAACCTAACATTCTACTATAGATAGACCAACCAAGCCACCTGAAATTATTATTAGCAGCAGAATTATTGTTGTAAATGCTGTTCAGTAAATTTGAGGGTCTCAGCAATTTCAGTAGTAATTTGGTTTCATTTCTTTGTTAGTCATCTCTCAAAATCTTAGGCTTTGGTCTGTCAAGGGCAATAACTCTAGGAAACCTAGAGATTAGGCCATTTTGTCTTCTGTGCTTATAAAAGACTTCAACAGTTAGCACTGTCATTAGATCCTCTTTTTTTGATAACTGATGCAAAAACAAGTCAGTTTCAGGGGAAAAATACTTCATTAGCTTGGTTTTGAAGGTCAGCAGTAGAGGCCTCACTGTAAATGCCTTTTTTTTTTTCTAAACCAATTACTACAGCAGGATGAAGGAGAATTTTGATTCCCTAATTGGCAGGTTGCTTTCAATTCTTAATTTACAATTTCAGTTTTGGAAGGGTTCTTTCAAAATTCAGAACTCTGTATGGCAGCAGTCTGACTAAAAGAGCTAGAAGCCAATGGGAGAAGGAAGGAGATCAGGATTGAAGAAGGAGAAAGGTGCTGAAGCTATTCTCCTTGTTTTTGGAATGAGTGACTCTTTTAACTTGTAAATAACACTCTTGATTAGTGGTGTCCCATCATGAAATGCAAGATAAGATAAGATAAGATATAAAAAGATTGCTTCCTCTTGACAAACCACTTTTTCTCCATTTCTCTCCCATGTTCTGTGTCAGATCTTTTCTCCCAGGCATGGGTTCCAAGTCTTTTCGTCTTCAGCTTTGAACATTTCCTTTCTTCTATTAATGAAGCCTACAGATATGGGCCCTGTGTGCTCAGCTGAATAGGAAACAATTATTTTTTTTCCTTTTTTCACAGTGAACCTTCACTGCTGAAATGATCTTGTAGTGCAGGTGGCTTTAGAGGTACATGATATCAGTTATTTTGTCAGCTTTTGCAACACATCTGAAGGCTCTCCAGGAAGGGTGAACAATAGCACCAGCCCCTGATTAGCATGTCTGGGTTCTGCCTCCTTCAGCTTCTGAGACCTGGGAGATCCAGTGCAGGTTCTGCTTTCAGGTGAGGAGAAACTCACTCCTGCTTCAACCCTCCACTTGTTGATAAAGGCGAGCACTGATCCACACAAAGGTCTGGTCCTAAGCTGGGGAAAACTGGCAGAGCTCCAGCAAATTTCTAGAAATAAAAAACCTAGAGAAGTCTCTAAAACCACAGCAGTTGCTGCTGGGGCTTGCACAGTATTCTACAGCCTGCAACAATACAGCAGCATGAAGCTGGGATGACACTGATGGCTTAATATTTTTTTGTGATCTCCTGGGGTGTTTTTCTTTTTTTTTTTTTGTGAGAGCGAAAATCCTAAGGCGAGAACTTTGCTCCTGTTCACTTGGTGGCACTGGCTTGGGTGGCTTTGTTTTTCTTTGAAAACTGATAGCAGAAGACTATCCAACCTTCAGGAGTGGAGCCATTATACGTGGGGCTGTGCAACAGGAGCCAGGGTTTAAAAATAAAATACCAGGCTGCCTTCCTGAGGATCCAGACATAGCAAACACACACGCACACACATACGCAGGACCCCGGCTGGCCACGGTTGTATCAGTTACAGAGCCCAGGGCAGCAGACAATGAGAACCAAAAAGGGGGAGCCTTGTTCCTCAAAAAGAAAGAGGAAGAAATGCAAGGCTTTTTGTAGCCTCAGATGCCAGTTTCTGGTGTGCACAGGAGGCCCCTCAGCAGCAGAAGGTGGAGGGACAGACAAGTGCCAAGTCACTCCTGGTGATGTTTGCTGTAGGTCCTTCCCTGCCTTCTCTCTCCCACATTTTCTCTGCCCTACTGAGTAGGGGGGTCTGAGCCGAGCAGTTCTTTTTTGAGATTGTGCTCCTTTCTTGAGACAGAAAAGCAGTGGCTTTTATGTCATGCTGAGTGCTGAGTGATCAGGATGGCAAACACCTTCAGAAGAAAGGAAGGACCGACTATTTTGGCTTCAGAGCCGTGCTGCTCACGTGTTTATCTGTTGGACTGCAGAAATAGCAGATGACCAGATCATCTTTCTAGAAGATCTGGAGGCATACAGAGGAGATAGGGGATAGACCAGGAAGAATAATTTGTGGCAGGAAAGCAGAAAGGTATGGCTTAGTGCCAGGAATACAGCTTGGAAAGCGAGGCAAGTTGCGTTAGATAGGAACGGTCTTCTGAAAGAAAAGGTGACTCTACTCAGGCAAACAAGTCTAGGAACCTAGGAAGATACAATTCTTCATTAATTATGAATGTGGAGAGGGATGAGGAAGGCGAAAGATTTAACCCTTTTTGGCTGCTTCAAAGTGCTGATGTGATCTCACACCAACTCCTGGCCAGGGTGGGAAGCCAGGATTCCTCTGGGGTCTGGGTGTGGAGCAGCTGGGATTGTTCTTCTCTCAGGTGACCCTGGCAGAAACTGTGTGCAGGAGGCAGCCGTGTGCAGCCTCACCTGTAGCCTGTGTGCCACCTCAGGTGTGCTGAAAGATTGGAGCCCATGCTTTTGACTGCCCAGATGCACCTCGTGGTAAATGCCAGCTGTGTTTTCAGCCGAGTGTCTTCCAACTGCACCAAGAATGTTTGTGTATCTCAGCTGACAGCTACAGGCAGAAAAAAAAAACAAAAAAACCCAAAACAAACAAACCAAAACACCCAAAGGAGAGGTGTTTTTCCTCATCTCTGCCCAGGCAAAGGAGCAGTCAGAGCTGCCCATGACACAGTTGGCTTTCAGCAGGGCTCAGGCTGGTTCTGCTCTGCAGACACAGGATGAAGCATGCTCAGTGTGCTTCCTTTCAGCAGGAATGCCAGCAGTACCTTGGATTACTACAGAGGCTGCTCTGTGTCCGTAAGCTCCTTTTGCAGAGTTTGGGTTCACATGAAATGGGATCAGGAGTCCTTGGTAGGCTGTGCATGGCTCTGAGCACAGAGCCTTTTGGAAAGATGTGTTTTCTCAGGCATCCAGACTCTCAGTGGGGAACACTTATTTTATTGAAAAACCTTATTTTCAGAAAAACCATAGTAGCTTCACGTACTGGTTGAACATAGGCTGAAGGTGATGTGTAGCCTAAAGGTTCTGCAGGACGTGATTCTCATACAATCTAAGCATTTTTTTAAAAAAAAATCTATAAAATACCTTTGTCTTGCTTGTGGTGATACACAAACAATGAAGGATAGGTGCAACTGTCAGCATGTGAAAATTAATTGCTTGGTTTGCTGCTGTCATAAATTTTTGTCAGCCAGGGTGGAGTGGAAGTGTGCACATGCTTTTGTGGCTCCAGCTAGCATGTGTGAAAGAGAGGTCTGATTAAATCAAACTTCCTCTTCTATGGCCTTGAATATCTCCTGCTTAAAAAAAAGACACTAAGGAAGACCCAGAGAGTTCCTCTTGCAGGTATCTTTATGAAGGTGCTCTAAAGGAGACTCTCTTTGATGACTGCTAGTGAGTATTGATGGGGTTTGGTCAATTCTTTGATAGAACAGAATTATTATTATTATGTTTCTGATTATTTAGAAGAGTTTGAGAAGAAAAAGTCAGAAGTTTGGGCAAAGACCTCTTTAGATCATCCAAGAATTTCAGTTTTTCTAGCTGCCAGCCCTGCAAAACAAATATTCTTCCTCACTGTCATAAAAAGCTTCCCTAAAAAACCAGGATTTTTTACCATGTGCATCCTCCACTGCAGTGTCAAGTAATATGAGGGTTAGACCTTGCTCACCAACCCCAAACCCCATCTCACTGGCATTCTTCTCTGCAGCCGTGCAGACATTTTGCCAAGTTGACCTAAATTCTTCAGCAAAAGACCTGGATTCTGTGCAGAAGGGTGGAAATGGCAACTCCAGCTAGAAAATAAACACAGAGATAAATAAAGAGCATCACTTGTATCCTTGTGTGTGGTGTTTTGATTTACCCTTCCTTCTGGAATTACAACTTCTGCCGTGCTGGAGAGCTTTTTTAATTTCTTGTGGAGAGTTAGTGCTGGGATTCCAGGGGAACAGGAAGGCACGAGAGGGAAGGGCTGGGGTCTGGAAAGGCACTTTGTGCTGCTGGCTGTGCCACAGACCAGCTGTGTGACCTGGAGCCAGGCTGCTTCACTTCTTTGTGGCTCTCCACTGCCAGGGAAGGGAGCAAGGCTTTTTTTGTGGTGCAGACTCACCCAACTTGCTTTTCACACAGACAGAGCCCACCAACAAGTGTGGCCTGAACTTAGTGAGTCAAATAAACAGGTTGTGATTGGATGGAGCAGACTGTCGGTATTGCTGCCTGAAATGCTTACAGATATCTGACTTTTTGTTTCTTATCTGCAATTTGAAACCATGAGCCTTCAGATTTCATTTTGAATTTGCAGCCATTTGAAAGCCAGGGAGATACTTCAGCCTTTGCTGTCTTTGAGAGCACAAGTCACTTCTGCTGGCCTTAATGACTTGTCTGTGATAAATGAATGGAAACCTGAAACATATGATCCTGTCTTTTGTCATGCTCCAGTGTTCCATAAACAGCAGAAGGGAAAATGAAATTTGCGCAGAACTGATTGTACACTTCTCCCATAGACACTTTGTCAATGAGGTCATAAATTAATGTGGAACTTTGACTCTGCCTGCATTCCTGCAAACAAGAACCCACGCCTGAATGAATGCTTGTTGCTTGAAGTGAATAAAAAAAAAAAGCGCAAATACCTCTTATTCAAATGACTTTTAAAAGGGAAAAAAGTCTAGAGTGGACTGCAAACCACATTATGGTTTTTTGGGTTTTTTTTTCCCTTCCATACCATTCAAGGACGTTGGCTAAAAACAAATCAAATGTCTCAGAACACTCTTTGTATGAATTCTGGTGTCATGTATGCCTCTTTTGGGATGAAAGAAACAGGGAGGACATCCACCTGGCTGGCAAGTGCTGCTGCTGAATGCTGTGTCTGAAGAGCTGTTCACTTAGCTGGACTCTTAGTGCAAGGAGAATATGTTGTTTATATATGTGATTGTCCTTGTATCCCTTCCATTTGTAAATGAAAAGATGCACCCTGTTCCTTTCAACCACCATAAATCTTTTTGTTTTTTCAACAGTTGAGTCTAACACAGGCCTCTGCGCTTCAGGTTTTGCTTTCTGGTTTTCTTTGCTTGTTTGTTTCCTTTTTTTCCTTTTGCTTGTTTCCATCTTTATTCCTTTAGTAGGAACAAGATAAAATTCTTTACGTGGTTCTGCTTTGAACTTAATCCTGCTTTATTTTAAAATTTGCTTGAGCTGGAGGATTCAAAGACACTTGATCTACTGAAAGTACTTAGATGTACTTGGAAAAGCAGCAAGCTGGGAAGGTTCTAAGTGCCTTCCCTTTAAGTCAAATTTAGTCCCTTTTTAATGGTTCTACAATAATCAGTAAAGATGATAGGAATTATGTACCCATTTGCTTTCGAACTGTGGAATGCAGCACATGTGCCTTTGTCATTATCACAGGTGAATTTACCAGAGCCAGAAAACCCTTCCTTTGCTTTCAGAACATTACTTCTGAACTTCCCCAGATTAAAAGGCAAGCTAAATTCCATAATTCTGTTTGTATCTCATCAGGCTGAAGGTTCTCTTTGGTTTCCAGATGGATTTTAAACCACCACAGGGCTTCAGTCTTCTGTGTTTCTTTTGCATATTTTGAATTTTTTTTTTCAGTCTTTCTCATCTTGAAAACATCTTACCCATTCCTGTCCACTTTTGCATGCAGAGTAAATGTCAAGGTTTGCCTAGCCATGGAGTTATTTAGACAGAGGCTCTGCAGTTCCAAACAGCCTTTTTGGGTCCCAAAGCACGTAGCCAAAAGCAGAATACCTGTCCTGAAGAGCCAATGTCTCACCAATTTTCAGTAATGCAACAAAATAAGGGTTTTTCTGAGGCCAGGTCTTATTAGAAGACCATTTATTGGCCATTTATTTAACAGTTCTCCTGAGGCTTGTCTTTATTGCTTCTTATTATACACCAAACCAAAATCCTGACAAAGCCTGAGTTGCCACTGGGCTGCATTTCCTTATATTTGTCTAAGAATCTTGGTGGGGTTTTAAGTGCATTTTGTCTTCTCCTAACTGGAGACTGTTCAAATTTTTAATAAGCACACGTAATTGTTTTTTTTTTTTTAATGAATTTCCTCACAAATTCTCTTCTTTTAGACCAGGAAAACTGAAAATTTCTTCCACTCTCCTCTGTTACAAAAATAAAGATTTGGGTGCAGATTCCAGGTTACTCAGTTGTTGTAATGATGATTTAGTTTAGTTGTTTGTTTTTTTTTACCTCAAGAGATACTTTTTACCTTGACAACCTAGTCTTGAACAGAACTTTCCTTGTGGCAATAGACACTGGGGGTTATATATGTGGTTTGGCAATTGTTTACATATTCTGGAGTGAAGTTTTTGCTTCACTTTTTCTTTTATGAGGTGTCATCCTGTATCTTTGAGGCCACGTGAGAATGGTTCTTCAGAAATGAGAGTTGTCTTATGACAATGGAGACTGATTATTTTGTTCTAAAATTAGATTTTGTTACCTTCCTAGATAAATTTAAATGCTCGAAAATTGCTGAGTTTTAAATCATTAAGTGCAGAGCATTTGCAACAGCTGAAAAAAATAAGGTGTTGTGTAATGGACTTGCAGAAGAGAAAAAAACCCTCAAGAGTTCTGTAATGTCCACATATTTGCAAGGATTGTAGCTTTTGAAGGATGCAGTTGCTTATAATCTAAGCCCTTATTACAAAGAAAATCAGGGTTTCTTTATTCTTTATGATCCATTTCCTATTTGAGTATTTCTTAGGAGAAAGAAAAAGAAAATAGGTGTCAGTGGTTGACCCTCAAACAGCTTATTTAAAGCAAAGAGAATTAAACTAGGACAGAAGAACTCCATTAGGAGCTTCAACTTCTTACAATTTTTGATACAACTGAGTCATAGTACTAGATTTCTCCTTAATTTGAATGCATTCATAGTAGTCAGGGACACAAGATGTTTATTACTGGAAAGACATTAACTAAGGTTAACAAGAGGTTGGTTGTGGTTTTTTTTTTGTTGTTTTTTTTTTTTTGTTTTTTTTTTTTTTTTTTTTTTTTTTGTGTGGGAGATTGTTCTTAATTATTACCTGCATAATGAAGTATATTTTTTTTTACAGACAGGGACTAACAGCTTTTTCCTTGTTTTAATGTCATAGTTTCTAATTCCTCTTTGATTAAACCACTTTCTGGCTGAAGAACTGTCATTAACCCTGGTCGATTCGCAAATGTGGTGATCCATAATTGCAGGATCACTCAGAATTCCCTTTCCTCCAACCCTGAAGTGCACTGTAGATGTTCCACTTGGTTTCTTCTAGAGCCTGTCTGCCATCTATGTATCACATTAATGATTATGATTATGAGCCAGAGTGCTATTTTAAGACTTGAGCTTTGTATTATTACACCAACTGCAAAAATCTGATTCCTGGAAAAAGTAAGGGAGTGAAAATGGGGAGTAAAAGGAGCAAGGTTCTCATTTGGACCCAGGATATCGCACCTCAACATGCACTCCAAAGGATTATATCTATATCTGAGGGTGTTTGGGACAAATAAGTTGTTATTTTGGGCAATGTGTTACCAGCAACTTGCTCCTCCTTTTCTGTAGCATCCCTCCTCAGCGGGCAGGACCAGCATCTTGCTGCCACCACCACCAAACAAACAGGGGACCTTCACTTGCCCAGGTGGAAAAGAACTCTTGGGAGGGGTTGTCAGGGAGAAAAGGTGTCAGCCTAATGGTAATCACTGGTCTGAGATCTGTCAAGTGCTGGGAAAGTATATGTTCTTTTACCTGGGGCAGAGATGCTGGCTGCCATGCTGCGTGCGAGTCAGTGGGCAAATAAAACTGTGTATTCTGTCTGGTATTATAAATGGGTCAGTGATGGATTTGTATTACCTGAGGAAATGAACTGGCGGACAGAGAAGCTTCTGCTTGCTGCCCTGCAAATGTCAAATATAGCAGAAAGCTTGGGGGAAGGGGAGGGATAGCTGGAGACAAAGGCAGTGTTAAAATAGCCAGGGTGTCAGAGGAGCTCCTCAAACAAACATGTGCTTCTGAAGGGTGAGCTGAGAGAGCTGAACAATCTTTAGACTTTGTTAATCAGCATTTTCTCACCCTCCAGCAGGGTTTCTGCAGTGGATTTTGCTTTATAATTGGAGTCATGCATGAAGTGGGCTTGCATGAGGTGTTGTGCTGCTGCACTCAGCTTTGCTGGCTGGTACAGAACATCAGTTCTCGTGCTTTGGTTTTGTGGGGTTAAAAACATTCCACTGAAAGTCCTTTTCCATCCTCTCCCCAAGCTCTCTTGTACTTTTAAAGTACTTCTGGAGCACATAAGATCTCTGGATGGACTGAGAGAGAGGGCTTCTTACTCCCCAGGGTCCTTAGGAAGCTGAGCTCTGATGGGTGTGACAGACAGGCAGAGGGCTATGGCTCACTTGGATCTGATCCAGGCAATGTTCCTTTGGTTCCCAGCTGCCTTGTGAACTTCTCTTAGCGAGTCTTGAGTGACCAAACAGGGTAACAGGGTGCCAAATTAGGGAAGTGATCTCTGGCTGGAAGATTACTCCTCTCACCAGCCAAGTTCAGTCTTTGTCACCACGGCTACAAGAGGTCCAGTTCAGTTTCTGCACCTGAAGGAGGAACATGAGTCTAGAAAAACAACTTTTGACATACATCTTTCAAGTTAGTGTTATTCTGGCTTTATTTGGCATCACATTTTTTTAGTTGGAGGGCCAAAGCAGAGCTTTGCCCTTTTGCATTTGTGGTTTCTGAGCGCTAGTGACTTGGTTTTCACCTCTGTGACTACACTCAGAGTGCCTGCATGTGTTTTGAACCAGCTGTGTTGGCTGGTCTAATCTCAGATCTCTTAAGATTAAAATTCTGTGGCCCCTAAAATAATCCAGCAGTTTCTGTGTTCCCATGGTTTAGCCCTGTCACCAGTTCATAAAGCTGTATTTAGCCTCTGTAAAAAATACTGTGCTTCTTGCAAACTGAGATTTGGTCCTCTTTAAAGCTCGCAGCACTGCCAGTGACCATGGAACGGAGCATGGGAGTTCAGGGTGAATGGCAAGATTACCTCTGAAGGCACTGCAGGGTGTTTTAAGGGCAGATGGCTATCAGGAGATAATCTCTTCTCTCCTCAGACTTTGTGGCCGTTCTTTCAGTCCACGGTCCCACATGGAGTTTGTCATACCTGCTTTGCCACTGGCAGGACCCCCTTTTAAACAGCTTTTCCTGGCAAGGACGAGGTCTTTGCTGGGGCTGTGCCAAGCTGAGGAGCCTGCTCCTCCCCTGCTCCTTCCAGGGTGAGGCTGGTAATGCATCCTTTGTGTGAAAGCTCCTGGAAGGTATTTGCAAATGCATGAGAAGGAATTAGGTTGTTTTCTGGAGTACCCGGGCACCGGTGCTGCCGTGTTCTTCAGCACCACCTACTGACATCTTCTTCCTCTCCCTCTCAAACTCAGCGCACACACCGGGGGTTCGCACCTCTTTCTTACACGAGGTAATTAACAATACACCCTTGGCTGGAAATTAGAAACCCCGGACCCCAGTGCATTCAATTCCATTGTGCCATATGGGGAGCACTAATGAGCAGGGTACAAAAGCCAAGCTGCTTGGCTCTGGTGTCTGTTTTCCTCGCCTGGGCCAGCCCTCTTGCCCCTTGTGTCTGCGGAGAAGGGCACTGAGGGGCTGTGGGTTGTGTTGGGGAGGTGAATGACTTGGCTTGTGTCCTGTTAGTACAGGAACCAAGCGGCAAAACCACACTTCTGCTCTGAATTTTTGCCCCATCCTGCTTCACCTCCCTCTTAAACTAGTTTTGTGCAGCAAATTAAGTGTCATACTTAATAAGGGAAAAGGTCCTACTCTGACCACCCAGTTGTTCAGATTCTCATATATATATATTTAGTGTCTTTCAGAATTCTGTAGGGATTAATAACTTGCCATGAAAGTAATTCAGAAGATCAGAAGAACCCATCCTCCTCTAGCCTTGCTTGGAGCAAGAGCATTTAATGTTTGAGAGGCTTTCTCATCAGGGAAGTTCTTTATCCTCAGACTCTGGTGCCTGTGCTCTGTATCATGTACTGCCTCACAGCTAACCCAAAGGAAAGGGACAAAAAAGGCCAGAATTGTAATTTGTATGACAGTCCAAGTTTGTCATTTAATAAGACTGTGGCATTTTATTTGCAATCTGCTTTTATTTCAGAAGTTTGAAGTTTGAAAGTACCCTTCAGGCATTCAGGTGGCCTCTTAATGTATTTTTTTTTAACAGATCAGGTGTATATGTAGACCCCAGGTGAGAAAGAAAGGGAAGAAACATTATTTGTGAGAAAAGAAGGAGTCACCAGCACTTAGGTAGCTTGAATCAGTAAAGCTCTGGCAGAAGCAGACAGATAGGTGCCACTATCTGTGATTCTCCTTTCATCTTCTAAAATCCATGGTCTTTCAGTGAGATGGTTAATAGGTATTAATATTCAATAACTACATTTTTCTGGGGTTTTGGATTTTCTGTTAATTTGTTTTGCCTTTTTTCCACCCCCATTTTTGAGAAGTCATAGTCGTGGGGAGCCAGTTGAGTTGAAACCAGTGTATCAATCATTTGGACCCATTTAATCTCATTTATGTGAAAGGTTCTATGAATCCTTGCTTTCTTGAACTGAAAAAAAAAAAAAAAAAAAAAAAAGAAAACCCAACCGTGCTGCTGGTAGCAACGAGAATCATCTCTTCCATGAGCTTTAAGAATAATGTGATTTATATAATTTTTTTTAATGTAGAAGATTTTGCAAGCTGTGATAGATTTAGTGTGGTATTGGTGTCTGGATTCAGGGACATAAATAAATATTTATTGTATGGGTTAGCCATCCTATTTTCCAAGACAGGGAGATTTCTGAAAAGTTTGAAAAATAATGGGCAAAGCATGTGTAGAAGACTTCCTTTTGTGAAGTCAGATCTGAAACCCACTTCAGGTTCAAACAGTCTTTCAGGTAGCTGGATAAGGCCATTTTGGGAAGAAAATGAGTTTGTGTCTTCTCAGTTTAGACTGTTTTTATTATTGATTTGTACTGAATCTTCAATAGTAAAGTTCTTCCTGAAAATACCTTACATTTTGATATACCTTTCCATGTAAATCAAGGGAAATTTTTACTGGAAGATTGGAATCACAAGCATCAGCTCTCCTATGATCTTAACTGTTGAGTTTCAGAATGGAACAAACAACCCAAAACTGGATATATAGAGAATTTAAGCTGTAACCAGTGATACAGTTTTATTATTAATTCCTTCACAAGAAAATATGATCCACAAAGTATTTGTATATTATGGAGTTGCAACCCAACCCATGGAGTTCTATGAAAATCTGGTTGTATCAAATAAAAAAGAAAAAAAAATAGTGAAAAAAAAAAATGGTGTTTCAGTTCAGTTTATGTTGTTACCAGCTCAGAGAAGTAACTCCAAAGCCAGTCCTTGGAGGACCAAAAATTCCAACAGCTTGACTGGAATTCAGTCATTGAAAAAGACCCACGAGTTGAGTAGGTTTACCTGACTGTAGTTGATAGTTGAATTGATTCTCTGAATTCTTAATTAATTATGGGGTTTCCTTTCATAAATGAAAGCAGAGGCTGGCTTCCTCCAGTTGGAATAGACATCAGGTTTCCAGCTTCTCAAATGTGTCAGATTTTGCATTACTCCTATTATTTTCTTTGTTTAGTCCTCATTTTCACTGTTGTGGCACTATAAAAAGTGTTTAAGAAGAAAAAATTGGGGGCAAAAAAAAAGCCCAAAACCCCAAATCCAAAGATGAGAGCTGCAGCTCCACTGTACATGGGCTGAACCTGGCCGGGAGCCCAGCTGTAGGCACTGGTATAAAACCCAGGCTTCTCTAGCAAGGAAAAGTGCCTGAGGTGCTACTCATGGGAATTCTGAAAACTTGTCTTATCTGTAATTATATGCCAGCAAATTTTGTTGTGGTGTTTGACAGTTAATTTCTGGATGGGTGGGGAAGACTGGAAAAACCTCGAGGACCATGGAGTCCTCATGTTCACCCACTAAACCGTGCCCCCAAGGTACACATCCACGCATCTTTAAATACCTCCGAGGAGGGTGACTCAACCACTTCCCCGCTCCAAGGTCTGGGGGGAGAAGAGATTTTTCACTTCAGCTCCACCTTTTTCTGAGTAAAATGAGCGCTCTGAGTGCAACCTGCAGTTGTAGGGATGGAGAGGGCTCTGATTATCTGACCAGAGGAACGGCTGGAGGAGCTGGAAATGCCTTTGTTTCACATGCAGTGTTACTAACGCTGAGCTGGAAGCTGGTGGAGTGTTGTGTGGTCTGATTGACCTTTTTAGTTGTGGTTGTGCATGTGCATATTCTTAACTTGGAGAAGCTCTGCTGACTCCATCTCAAAATATAACGGATGGGTAGTCAAACCACAGAAGCTCAATTTTGAGGTCAGCGCCTTGGGCTTCACAATTAATTTTGTATTTTGAAGCTTTAAAACCAAACTTAAACATAATGATTTGTACTACTTTGGCTGCTGCCAAATTCTGTAATTACTGTTGTTCAACAAGCACAATTATCTTTTGTTTTGGATTTTTAAAAACCTCAAAATCTAATGCAACTGTGTCTCAGATGTTCTCAAGCATTTATGAGTGTAGAGGAGGATGCTGTAGACAATTTGAGACCACCTCATATCTTTAAAACTGTGGCTTTGAGAATCTCTGCTGCTCAATGTTTTGAAAGCTTTTTGCTCATAAGAAAAATGAGAATACCTCCATATTTAAGAAGATGTTGTAAATGCAAATTAGCCAGACAATGGCATTTTAATAATGTTTTGTGAGGTTAGCATTGCATTAGTAAGGATATTTTAGAAGTCGCATATTATTTATACACAATTTGGTCTCAAGAGATTGCCTGTGAATATGTTCAAGGGCTTCTGGGATTTATGGATTCATTTAATGGTGGTTTTGTTTGGTTGTTTCAGGTTTTTCTTCCCACACTTCTGCTGCTGAGTTACTAGATTTGGTAACTCCTGTCTCACTCCACCTCCATTTCCCCTCTAAGTTTTTTTTACTGAAAATCTAAAGGGTTATGGAATGAGTTAGCTTAGCTGACCATGATGGAGACATGTGAACCTTGCTTTGTCTACATGGCTTGGGATGTGGTTTGACAGAGTTTTAACATCTGCCCTTGAAAATGCTCTTTGCTCTTTTCACTGGGTGAGTCTCTCCTGGTGTCATCTCCCATGTGGACAAAAAAGAAGAAAGATGCACTTGTGTTACATTTTCTTCTGATATATGAGCTCAAACTGGCAGTATGTGTTTTTAGCCCTTGTGCAATTGAGGGATTTTAAAGAACATGGAAATGGTGGAGCAGAATCCCTTATGGAAGGCTCCATCCTGCTCTCAGCAGGTGATGGGTGGTGGAAACACCACAATGAAGTCCACTCAGCTCTACCTGAGCTGAGGTAGAGTTTGTTCCTCACGGGAAGAACAGCAAGATTAACCTTTCTTGGGCTTGGTGCTGCCTTTGTGGTGTGGACCCTGCTGAGATTGGAGCTGGAACCCATTGGAGAGTCTCCATCAGTTGTGTAATCAGCACCTACTAATGATATCTCTCAACACAATGGTTGGTTCAAGCTTGTGTAGAGAGCAACCAGCATCCTCAAGGATACATTCTCCAAGCAGCAATGCTTGCTGGAGATGAATGAAAATGGTGGTGGTTTTCACCTCTTGGAGCTACCGGGATTGTCCTTTTTTTTTTCCATAAAAACGTTGGTCTCCCTTCTGGTTTTCTATTTCATAAGCTGGCCTGAGGTTTTCCAAAAGAGACAGAGCTCAGAGCGTTTTGTGGTGATGTTTCTCAAGGGTCTGAAGTTTTCGGGGGGCTGAGGGGGGCGAAGGCTGAGGGGAGGGTGGGGGGAAGAGTGAGATTTTTGTGTGTGCGCGCCGTTGTTTTTCATCTCTTCCACACAATGGAGCTTTCAGAGAACCTCTCTTAAAAGGCATAGCTACAGCCTTTGTGTGAAGGGTGTGTCTGCTGGCACGGTTTGCTGATGCAGACAGGCTGGGTGGTGATTAACAAAGGTCATTAGACTTTGGAATCTGGCAGGGCAGTGGGGTGGTGTGTCTTCTGCGCCAAGCAGGAGAGCTCCCCAGGGACAGGCCCGGCTGGAGCCTTCCCGCCTGCTGTCCCCCCTCACTCCCCCGCGCCTCCTCCTCCTCCTCCTGCTGCTGCTGCTCCTGGGAGGCTCAGCTGCATGTCGCCTCTGCCTGTAGGACAGCTTGGACCAGTGTGTGGACGCTGTGATTGCAGCGTTTTGTGGAGCCACGTTTTGTCATCCATGGGACAGGGGAACCCAACCCTGCCTGAGGAGATGTTTTGGGGAAACCTTCTGCTGAAGGAGAGAAGGTGCAGCTCTGAGGGAAAGGCGCAGGGGGAGGACAGCAGGGACACGATTTTGGAGGGCAAGCCATGCAGGAGAAATGTGAGGGAGATGTGATTCTGAGGGGTGGTGGTTTTTAAAGCATCACCTTGAGGAGGAGGAGTTCAAAGAAGGAAGGGGGGAAAAAAAAGAGGAAAAAAAAAAGAAGAAAAAATAGGCTGGTGTGCTTGAGCTGAAGCTAAGTGAGGCCATGTTGTGCACAGGCAAGGAGCTCCGAGGCTCTGAGTGCAGGAGTTGTCTGAGCTAAAATGGCTGCTCCCAAAGCTCAGAGGACTAGGGCAGCTTAGTGAGTCTTAAAGCTTCAGTGACGCAGGGGCTCATATCTCTTGAAAGTGTGATAAACACATTCAGTGGAGCTGTGGCTTGTTTGGCTGAGATGAAAGGACTAAGCTTGGGGGATGGGTAGTGAAAACTGGATGATCTGCTTTTCTGTGAAGTGCTCTAAATGCAGGAGTCGTCTGCTCCATGGAAAAATTTGTTTTCAGGTCTAATGGACTGTGCTAAAGGAGACGTGGGGTGGGGCTTCACTCGCTGCTGTAATTTGATCCAGAGCAGATAGCAACCTCTTCCACACAATTTGGTCTGGTGCTTGCACATAAAAGCTTGAGTATCTCGATTATTGTAACTTTGTTAGCTGAAAAGAAGCTGGTGCAGCGTTCATTTTCTTTATTGGTGGTGAGAGGGAGTGGGGGGAGAGAAAGGACACCGTGCAGCCTGCAAAGTAGCGTAGGTGAATGTGAGGAGAGCCTCTGTGCTCAGACTGTCCGGAATTTGACCAGCTAGAAGTTTATTTTAGCAGGCTATCAGGAGAAGCATTCTTTCATCTAAAATCCTGGTGCAGTACCCTCTCTTGTTTCTGTGCCTTAATGTTTTGGAGCTTTCTCCTCACTTTGTTAGGTTGCTTCCTTCATATTCCACACACAACAAACACATGGGATTTAAATTGCTGTGGGCTGCTGTTGTGTCTTGGACCTCTGAAATGCTCATCCTTTTCCAGCAGATGCATGGAAGTTTAAAGAGGGAATTGCTGCATTAGCATAGGAAGGTGGATCTTGTGTCTGAGCACTGCACAGGGTAGGAGGGTCTAAGTCTTTTGTTTGGCTTGTGCTTTGTGTCTCCTGTCCTTCATGGCAGTGCAGCCCTCTATCGCAGGATTAATTGTCACAACTGAACCACTGTTCTTCACTGTGTCTTGTGTTGCTTTCTACTTGCAGGTATGCAGGGTTTTTTGATAAATCAGGGAAGTCATAATGGCTCTTGAGTGTTTGTAACTCATGTTTCCATTGTACTTTTTCAGCGTGGCTATTCCCGTTGCTGTCCTTTTCTTCCTCGGGCTGTCTCCATCCCCCAGACTGCTAAGGCACAAAGGTCTTGTCCCTAGAATAGACTGATGGAACTATAAACATTTTAACAAAGAGTGGAGGTGTCCTTAGAAGCTTGGTGGAAGTAGGGCAGAGCAAAATATTGTGCCTTGGGTACGTGTAAGTGTATCTAACCTTGCTGTTAGCTCTAGGTTTTCAATATCAGGACAGATAGTAGTATGCTGTGAAGAAAGACCAATTTCTCCCTGTGGAAGCTTTTGATGCATGGTACTGAGTGCAGCAGGAATTGGCAACTTCCAGGAAGCTTAGAGTGTGTCTCCTGAAGGCAGAAGCTGGTGTCTTCTGATTGTAAATTCCAGTGCATTTCTCTGCACATGGGCTGTGGTCTTTGAACAAGACCAAATTCTGAAAAAACAGCCCGATGGAAAAGCCAAGAGGACAAAGTCCAGTGGATGAGTAGTCACTTGTCAGAGAGTTGAGTCAGCAGCTTGTGAGCTACCTAGATAGGACTTCTTGTGAATCTGAGCAGACGCTTCTTAATAGGGCAAGGAAAGGTTGAGTTCCACGCCGCTGTGTTTGTGGAATCTCTGCGAGTGACTGAGTCATCAAAAGCTTGGTGTTACCTTGGTGTTCCCAGGATTTGTTCCAAAAGCTGCTGTAAACTCATATCGTTCTTCTCCTTCTCCTGTTTCTCCTGCAGATTTTTCTAATGTAAAAGATCATCCTGAACCATGGAGGTCCTGCAGTGTGATGGCTGCGATTTTCGAGCTCCATCCTACGAAGACCTAAAAGCTCACATTCAGGATGTTCATACTGCTTTCCTGCAGCCAACTGATGTCTCTGAGGAGAGCCCTACCCAGCCAAGGTCTGGTTCCATCAACGCCAGCAACCAGACCGAGGTTGAATTTTCTTCTGTAAAGGATGAATTCGCAATTGCAGATGACATAGCAGGTAAATCTCAACTCCAAGACTGATCTCAGCTCTTAAGATCTCAGCTCTTACCCCCCTATTTTACATGTGTCTTATTTCCCTGTGTTTTGATTTCTGCCTTAATTGTGGCTTAAAAATCTGCATTATCTTTATGGCTGTGTCAGCAAAGCAGATATCTGGCATCAGCCATACTGGCTCTGACCATGGCTTTTTTTTTTTTCCCTGCAAATGCAAGCATGGAGGATGGTTTTATTTCCCGGCTTCTTTTCATGGGGTTCTTCATACAGATTTTTCATTTTCAGCTTTTCATGGTTGTTCTTCACTACCATGAACCACCTCAAAATTACAACTTTAGTTAGTTTTCAAACTGAAACTAGTTTTATTTTTTCTCCCCCGAGAAGGTCATTTTGGAAACTATCCACCCAAAACTATACACCACAGTCATGTATATGTAGAAATTATGCATAATGGTCACTTTTCTGACCATTGCCAGGTCTGTAGATATTACCATAAGCAACTGAGGGAATCCTGTAATGGTTGTTGTCAGTTCAGGGTGTGGTTACATTCTTAAGCATACAGGGTGGGTGAAGGAAAAGCCTTTTTTAAATTATATTTTATTTACAAATTTACATATACACCTTAATTCTCATTTTAGGGCAAAATGCAACAAGTCAGATGGGGACTGGAAGTTACTATAGCCAGAGCCAGACTTTCTATGGCCAGCATATGGCTCCAAACCCTAAACCAACCAGCAAGTTTTTCCAGTGCAAGTTCTGTGTGCGTTACTTCCGTTCCAAAAACCTCCTCATAGAGCACACACGGAAGGTTCACGGAGCACAGGCTGGGGGGAGCTCAGTGGGGCCACCAGCTTCTAGTTCCCTAAATTACAACATCATGATGCATGAAGGGTTTGGTAAAGTTTTCAGTTGCCAGTTCTGCACCTACAAGTCACCCAGGCGTGCGAGGATTATTAAGCACCAGAAAATGTATCACAAAAACAACCTGAAAGAGAGTTCAGCTCCTGCTGCTGCTGCTGCTGCTGCTGCTGCTGTGTCTGAATCAACGTCTGCTTCTGTGCCAGTGCAGGAACCCTGCAAGGAGCTGCCGGCAGAGGTGGTGGAGCGGAGCATTTTGGAGTCGATGGTCAAGCCCCTGACCAAGTCTAGGGGCAACTTTTGCTGTGAGTGGTGCAGCTACCAGACACCTCGGAGGGAGCGCTGGTGTGACCACATGATGAAGAAGCACCGCAGCATGGTGAAAATCCTGTCGAGCCTGAGGCAGCAGCAGGATGGAACCAGCGCACCCGAGGTGCAGAGTAAGAGTGCCCAGAGTGCCTCTCCAAACTCGAATTACATGTCCATGAACACTACAGGACGTGAGATGTCGAGTGCTAATGTCTCAAACTTCAGGGGATCTATGGGCAATTCACTCATCAGGCCCAACTCTTCTACATCTTCGAAGTTTTCTTCTGTGTCTTACCCTCAAATGAAGCCTAAGTCACCTCACAACTCGGGCATGGTTAATTTGTCTGACAGATCCCGCTATGGAATTGCTGATATGACGAATTCTTCTGCTGACCTGGAAACAAGCAGTATGCTAAATGACTCCAGCTCAGATGAAGAGCTAAATGAAATGGACAGCGAGAATGGCTTAAACTCCATGGATCACCAGACCTCAGGAATGTCTGCAGAGCAGCTGATGGGATCTGATGGCAACAAACTATTGGAAACAAAGGGGATTCCTTTCAGGAGATACATGAACAGGTTCCAGTGTCCTTTCTGCCCTTTCCTGACGATGCACCGCCGAAGTATTTCCCGTCACATCGAGAACATCCACCTGTCTGGGAAGACGGCTGTCTACAAGTGTGACGAGTGCCCCTTCACCTGCAAGAGCTCCCTGAAGCTCGGTGCCCACAAGCAGTGCCACACGGGAGCAACATCCGACTGGGACACCATGAACTCCCAGGCTGAGAGCATTGCCTCGTCCCTGAACGACAGCACGGTGTCCTACGAGGGCGGGAACATCAACGGCAGGAAGTCGGCCGGGATGATGGAACCCGTGCAGCCGCAGCCGCCGCAGCCGCAACCGCAGCAGCAGCAGCAGCAGCAGCAGCAGCAGCAGCAGTCGCCCCAGCCCCATTCACAGCATCCATACAAGTGCACGTTGTGCAACTATTCCACCACCACTTTGAAGGGCCTCCGAGTTCATCAGCAGCACAAGCATTCCTTCTGTGACAACTTGCCAAAATACGATGGGCCGCCGTCAAACGCACCGCAGGAGAGCGAGGCAGATGCTCACCCCTCTGCCAGCACGGTGAAGAAGAGCCAGACCTCCATCCTTGGGCTCTCATCTAAAAATAACTTCGTTGCAAAAGCCCCCAGGAAGGTCTCAAATGACTTCCCTTTGGATCTCTCTCCCGTGAAAAAGAGAACTAGGATTGACGAAATAGCGAGCAACCTGCAGAGCAAGATCAGCCAAAACAAACAGCAGGAGGATGCTGTGATTAACGTGGAGGATGATGAGGAGGAGGAGGAGGACAATGAGGTGGAGATAGAGGTGGAGTTGGACAGAGAAGAAGAGCAAACAGAACCAATGATGGAGGTTTCCAGTTCTTACGCACCCCAGCAAATGTGGGGCAGGGAGGCTAATGATTCCCAGAAGGAGGCGAGCTTCAGGAGCATGCAGCACGACTACAATTCCACCAACGGGGCGGAGATTGAGCTCACTTTGTCTGAGGATGAGGAGGACTACTACTCTGCTGTCAGCATGAAGGACCATCAGAGCCCTAATGCCTCTGTTCTGGGCAGCCAGTCCAACATGTACGGTACCGACCAGAACAACGAGAACTCTGAGTTCAGCGACTCTGGCAGGCTTTACTATTGCAAACACTGTGATTTCAGCAACAAATCTGCCAGGAGTGTTAGCACCCACTACCAGCGCATGCACCCCTACATCAAATTCAGCTTTAGGTACATCCTGGATCCCAATGATCACAGCGCAGTGTACCGGTGTCTCGAGTGCTACATCGACTACACAAATTTTGAAGACCTGCAGCAGCATTATGGGGAGCATCATCCTGAAGCTATGAATGTACTGAACTTTGATCATTCTGATCTGATTTACCGCTGCCGCTTCTGCTCTTACACAAGCCCAAATGTTAGAAGCCTGATGCCACATTACCAAAGAATGCATCCCACAGTGAAAATTAACAATGCAATGATATTTTCGAGCTATGTTGTCGAGCAGCAAGAAGGGCTGAACACAGAGTCTCAGACGCTGAGAGAGATCTTGAATTCTGCTCCAAAAACTATGGCAACCTCCACCCCCGTGGCTCGCGGGACTGGTGTGCCAGCTGGTTTTAACAAAAGTGCCACCAAGAGTTTCAGTCCTGAATGTGAAAATCAGAAGGAAACTTCAGTCAACACTGTGGTTGTTTATGACTGTGACGTGTGCTCATTTGCAAGCCCTAACATGCATTCAGTTCTGGTGCACTACCAGAAAAAGCACCCCGAAGAAAAGGCCTCGTATTTCAGGATCCAGAAGACCATGCGCGTAGTCTCTGTCGACAGGGGCTCTGCCCTGGCCCAAATGTCCTTTGAGCTGGGGGCTCCCATCTCCCCGAAACTCTCCAGCTTGGGCTCTCAGCCTCCACCACCCCCTCCACCACCGCCGGACCTCTCTACGGAGCTCTACTACTGCAAGCACTGCTCCTACAGCAACCGCTCCGTCGTGGGGGTGCTCGTCCACTACCAGAAGAGGCACCCCGAGATCAAGGTCACGGCCAAGTACATCAGGCAGGCCCCGCCGACCGCAGCCATGATGAGGGCAGGGGAGCTGCCGCCGGGCATGCAGAGGCCGCCGGTGTCCATGCAGCAGCTGGGCCGCGAGGGCTCCGTGAACCCTCCGGAGAACGAGATGTTCTTCTGCCAGCACTGCGACTACGGGAACAGGACGGTGAAGGGCGTGCTCATCCACTACCAGAAGAAGCACCGCGACTTCAAGGCCAACGCCGACGTGATCAGGCAGCACACGGCCACCATCAGGAGCCTCTGTGACCGCGGGCAGAAGAAATCGGCTGGCAGCCTGCCCACCCACGCCGCCGGCGCCGAGCGGGACAAGTCCAAGCTGAGAGCCCTCAAGTGCAGGCAGTGCAGCTACACCTCCCCTTACTTCTATGCATTGAGGAAGCATATCAAGAAGGACCACCCAAATCTGAAGGCCACGGTGACATCCATCCTGAGGTGGGCGTTTCTGGATGGCTTGATAGAAGCTGGTTATCACTGTGAATGGTGCATTTATTCACACACAGAGCCGAGTGGCTTGCTTGTGCATTACCAAAGGAGGCATCCCGAGCATTATGTTGATTATACCTACATGGCCACCAAACTCTGGGCGGGTCCCGATCCTTCCCCTCCTGCCCTAGTGATGCCAACAGAAATGAAGACCTACAAATGCAGAGACTGCATTTTTGAAGCTTCTTCTATTTGGGATATTACCAATCACTACCAAGCATTTCACCCTTGGGCCATGAATGGAGATGAATCTGTGTTGTTGGATATCATCAAGGAGAAAGATACTGTTGAGAAAACCATGCCACAGCCCGATGAAGGTGGGGTCAGGATGGAATCTGAAGACCAGCTAGCAACACCACAGATGGATCAGGATGCAGAGTGTGCAGAGGATCCCAGCCTTTCCCATGAGAAAACTGTCCAGCTGGCTTCTGCAAATCCTGCCATCTCCTCCACTCCATACCAGTGTACAGTGTGCCAGTCTGAGTACAACAACCTGCACGGCCTCCTGACGCATTACGGCAAAAAGCATCCTGGCATGAAAGTGAAGGCAGCAGACTTTGCTCAGGATATAGACATTAACCCAGGGGCTGTGTACAAGTGCAGGCACTGCCCCTACATTAACACACGCATTCATGGCGTCCTCACACACTACCAGAAGCGTCACCCATCAGTGAAAGTCACTGCTGAGGACTTTGTGCACGACGTGGAGCAGTCGACTGACATAGCTCAGAACGACGTGGAAGAGACGAGCAGGATTTTCAAGCAGGGCTATGGTGCTTACCGCTGCAAACTCTGCCCCTACACGCACGGAACCCTCGAGAAGCTGAAAATCCACTATGAGAAGTACCACAACCAGCCCGAGTTCGACGTTTTTGCCCAGTCACCGCCAAAGGTGTCTGCCTCAGTGGAGCCAGACATGGTGACCGAAATCAAGGCCTCCCCAGAAATTGCTGCTGAGGACGTTGGGGAGGTCTCCATGCCGGCGCCTCATTTCTCCAGTTCTCACCTAGTGTCTCACACAGTTTTCCGGTGTCAGCTCTGTAAATATTTCTGCTCCACCCGGAAGGGGATAGCAAGACACTACCGCATCAAACACAACAACGTCCGGGCGCAGCCGGAGGGCAAGAACAACCTCTTCAAGTGCGCCCTGTGCTCCTACACCAACCCCATCCGCAAAGGGCTCGCGGCACACTACCAGAAAAGACATGACATTGATGCTTACTACACCCACTGCCTGGCAGCCTCCAGGACAGTAAGCGACAAACCCAATAAAGTGATCATTCCATCTCCTCCCAAGGACGACACTCCTCAGCTCAGCGAGGAGCTGAGGAGGGCTGTGGAGAAGAAGAAGTGCTCGCTCTGTTCCTTCCAGTCCTTCAGCAAGAAGGGCATCGTGTCCCACTACATGAAGCGTCACCCCGGTGTTTTCCCCAAGAAGCAGCACGCCAGCAAGCTGGGGGGATATTTCACTGCCGTGTACGCTGATGAGCACGAAAAACCGGCCCCAGCCGAGGAGAGGAACGACTTTGAAAAGCCTGAGGTGGAGGCTGAGGCTCAGGAGATCGAGTGGCTTCCCTTCAGGTGCATTAAATGTTTCAAGCTGTCCTTCAGCACGGCGGAGCTGCTGTGCATGCATTACACTGACCACCACAGCAAGGATTTGAAGAGGGACTTTTCCATACTTGGAAGCGGCACCCGCTCTCAGAGCCCCGTCTACCAGTGCAAGCACTGTGATACAAAATTGCATAGCACGGCAGAGCTGACTGCACACTTGAATGGTCACAATGAGGAATTCCAGAAGCGTGCCAAACGTCAGGAGAGGAGGAAGCAGCTTTTGAGCAAGCAGAAATATGCAGATGGTGCTTTTGCAGATTTCAAACAAGAGAGGGTAAGGATTTGTGTGTCTGGTCTCTTTCTCTGCCCCCTGCTCCCCACCAGGGAGCCCACCAATGCCCACTTGCATGTTCTCTTTGACAGCCAAATGACCACAGGCTAATGAATGACTCAGAGTGCCAGTGAGCTCCATAAGTCAATTACACATCCTGCTTTAATTTCCTCATCCATCCTCCCTAGGTTCTGTAGGAAACCTTGTTCCTTCCTACCGCTTCCTTCAGTATTTTCTTTATCTTCTTTCCTCCCTCCCACGCTTCTGGAGGGCCATCTGTGTCTGACACTCGCTTGTTCTTTTGTGGCAAGGCTGCCATGTACTTTCAGATTCTCTACAAAATGTCCCATCCCCTTCTTCCATGTCCCTCTGAATAACGCATCAGTTTTCTTCTCAGCCTTCTCCCTCTCAGTCCTTTGTCTCATTGAGCACTCGGGGTTAGCCTGACACGGATCTGTCTGGTGACAGGAGCTTTGGGCAGGTGCCTCATAAAGAGAGGACCAAATTGTTTCTCCATTTCTTGCCCACTTACCCCCTTCCTTCTGCTTCAGTTTGAAAAAATGCACTTGCGCAGGAAAAGCTTTGCACAGAAGTTGGGGAAGTTCTGGTGTCGTGGAGGAGGAGGAGGAGGCACAGTTTCAGGCCAAACCAAAACGGTCTTCTAGAGGACCACTGTTAGCCATAAAATGAATGTTTCTTCTGCATGGATGTCTTGTCCACGTACTTTGTAGAAATTAATGATCTCAGCAGAAATTAACATTGCAGTTCTGCAAGACTGGACATCAAGTGTAACATCAGGTCCAAAGTCTGGTCTGTGCTCCTGAAAAATGAGGTGGCAAAACCTGCTTCAGTGGCTTGTGCTTGTGTGCTCAAACAGGCTTTTGGACACTTGGAGGATGTTTCAAAGCTCAAGGAGAGGAAGGTGGTTGGCTACAAGTGCAAGTTTTGCGTGGAAGTCCATCCAACACTCAGAGCCATCTGTAATCACCTCCGCAAGCACGTCCAGTACGGGAATGTCTCCTCTGTGTCGGCCACTGTAAAGGTAAGAATTCCTGAAAGGTGACTGAAAGGCACTGAAACTACTTGTATTGTTTAAAATAAAGGCCTCGTTGATAACCTGTGGAGGGCTCTTGTGAAGCTGGATGGGTTTTGAACTGGGCATTCCAGTTCAGCATGCTGGTTTAATCTAACACTGAGTTTCTGAAGTGCGTTTGGTTCATTTCAAGATGTTTTTTAACTTCTTTTCACTCTCGATCCAGGGGCACGAAGACTCTTTAATTCTCATTTCTTCCCAGCCACAAAGGAGTTGGTGTCCTTGATGACCTAAAGATGGTTTATGAGCAGGAATCTTTCTCTCAGCGGCTTTATGGGCTACATTTCTACTTAGTTAAGCTCAAAAAGAGTAGTTTGTTTCCTTTTTTTTTTTTTTTCTGTATGTGTATGATTTTTATTTTAGGAAGAGGAAGTGTGCACATACAAATGTGTGAAGCTGCTTGTGGTGCACTTTTCCACATGGAATTTGCACACTGGCTCCAGACAAAGCATTCAATGGCCAGCTGAGCCAGTGATCCCCCTCCAGGTGATTAGGTGAAAACGTGTTGTGGAAAGGGGGTGCCTCCTGTGACATCTCCAAGGACAGGTGGTGTTCCAAAGTCTGATTTCCAGGATGTTTATTGGCAGGGGAAGTGAAAGTGAAGCAGGGCTGCGGGAATTAGCTCTTGTCAGAGGCTCCTGCTGCATGAGTGAAAGGCCTTTTTTTGGTGACATAATCTGCTTTTTGTGATGAAGCCCTGTCCTCCACAGCCTAACTCTCCCCACCTAAGAGAGCTTTCATTGCCCTACCACTGACCTTTCCTTGCCTTCTCACCTGGTGCTCCTGACAGATTCAGATGCTTCTCTCCTAAGAGTCCTTTCCCTCTTCTCAGTTCTCAAGTGATGCTTGTGTAGGGTCACTGCTTTCCTTTGAGTAAATAAAATCTTGCATCAGGGAACAAAAGCTGAAAGCCATGGCCTAAAGAATGTGCTGGAAATGCCTCTTACAGGGTATTTAAGTAGCTGCACAAATGCATGCTCTGGTTAGAAATGGGAAAGGAAGGTTATGAAAGAGAGTTAAAAAAAGGACTCTTTCTGTTTGCTCTATATTTTTAGAGGGTTCTAGGGTCTTAGTCTACCAGCTTGTTTCTTGAGAGTTTGATGAACAGAGTCTGCTGAAGAGTAGACAGCTGTGTTAGTCTGCAGGGTAGCTACAGTCAGGTAGAGCAAAATAAACTAAAATTAACTTCTGTGTAGCTTACTAATTATTATCTGATCAAGTTTAGAAGATTCACACCAAGACCATGGAAACATAGGTTTCTTGGCTTTTTGCATGATCTGACACAAACTTGCTCGAGGAATGAGATTTTTTTTTTTTTACATATGCATGCATGTACATAATAGATGTAATTATGTTTTTCTCTCCCAAGAATAGGTCATTTTTTTCCAGAAAGCCACTGATGTGGAGCTTGTGTAGGGATATGTTTAGAGAAATAAAGCAGTGGGAAGCCTGGACGTTCTGGTGAACGCAGGGGAAAGACTGAGGGGCAGAAGGGAGAGAGAGAATTGATGGCTCTGGGGGGATATGTCTTTTTTAGCAGGAAGCTGAAGATCCTTCAAACACAACTTTGATGGAGGGTTTTGAGGGAGCCAAAGACCCTGGCATGGTGGAATTTACAGAAGCTGAATATGGAGCATCCCTGGAAGATGAAGCCAGGCCTGGGGGCTACTACTGCAGCCAGTGTGACCGGGTTTTGATGTCTATGCAGGGTCTGCGGTCCCACGAGAGGAGTCACTTGGCTCTGGCCATGTTTGCCCGGGAAGACAAGTACAGCTGCCAGTATTGCTCCTTTGTCTCTGCTTTCAGGCACAAGTAAGTTGTGGCTTTTGCTTTTTTTTTTTTCTTTTTTTTTTTTTTTCTTTTTAAAAATTTTTAAATTATTTTTTGGTTTCCTAAAGAATCGCGAGTTAGCGGTGCTGGTTTGTGGGCTGACGCTGAAGGAGAGCTCACCTGAATTGATGTTGAGCCACACTTTTCTCGTGGTGTTTACATTATTTTCCACGCTGCAAAGTATTTGGCCGTTGTGATTGGCTGTTTGTAAAAGATTGAAGCTTTATATGCTCCTGAATTTGTGTCAGCCTTCTTTTTGCATGCAAGCCAAAGAATAAGGATTATTTCAGTATGCGAACAGTGCAGCCCCACCACTTATGCAACCTTTGTCAAAATGCATGAGAATTAACAAGCCAAAAAGAGAAAAGTTAATCTTGCATATTTAAGAAACTTCTGCTACCTTGTTTGTAATTGCTCCTTTTTTTGTGGGCTGTTTTCATTTTCTAGTGTTGAAACAGTGTCATAAATTTACCTTAAATCAGGCTTTTTTTCTTAATTATGGCATGCAATTTCAGTCAAATAATTCAAATTCATAACAGTGTGTGGAATGAGTGACTTCCTCATCCTGCTTCCTTGTCTGATATATGGTCATAATAACAGTCACATTTCTTATCATTTGTTTCCCTGAGATTTGACTTAGCTTAAAGTTTGATAGTTTTAAAAATTATTTTAATAATAAAAATATATATGTCCCCCCCAAAAAATGAGGTTTGTGATACATTTTTCCAGTGGCACCCTGGATCTGATTCACAGGTCTGTGTTTCCTCTTAATTTCTGGGGAGAGAGCTGCTTGTTCAGTTTTGACAAAAGGAGGCAGATCCAGGTGCTCATTTGATGCAGCAGTCTTAAATTTGGTGATGATGTCACCGTTTTGCAATCAAATGCAGGTGGAAGAAAAGACATTTTTTAGTTCCTTGTGTTAAAAAGCAAAGTGTTTGCTGGTGTCACAGCATTGCAAATTGATGCCACAGTTGGGAAGGTCCACAGGGTTGAGCAGCCAAGGCTAGGAGAGGGAGCTGGGGGAAGGATGTGCCTGCTGGGTGTATCCCACCCTGCTTTGGCCAGGCTGGCAAGTGAGGGGAGCCCCTGCAGGGCTTGCTGTTTGCCTGGTAAACTTGCTTCAACAATCAGACTTTCGTTGAGTTTGGTGCCTGGTCACTCTGTTTCCCACTGAGCATAAGTCACGTCCCAGAAGCTGCAGGACGGTTGAATCAAAAAGTGGTGGATGGCTGGGAAGAGCTCACCACCTAACGTGATGATAGGTGTGGTCTCTGTTGTCGAAGTTGTTTGCTTCTTTTTATTTTTGTTTCTGATGCAATTATTCCCCTGGGAGATTAGGTCGGTGAAGGAACCCAAGCCAAATGTTTAAACAGCCCACAATTCTCCTAAATCTGACCAAAACTATGAAATCTCCTTCTGCCAGAGTGCAGCTGGCAAACTGTGTGGTTGTGAATACAGTTTTAATTACTGCCATGTTGAATACCTTAAGGTATGTATATTTATAATAGCTTAATATGTATTACATACCTCTTTGGCAGTCTGCTTTAATTGTTAAGTAATCTCATGCCCTGGAGGCTGTTTAAAACAAGTTTTGTTTTATGAAGTATTCACTGCGAGTCTTCAAAGCCTTACTCATTTAGGAGACGTTTTCCCCCATTTCTCTGGAAAAGCTGTGCATGTTGTCTTGTCCCAGACTCCATCCTGGATTTCTGCTAGGTTGCATTTGTATGAAGTGACCCTGAGAGGAGATGCAAGTTCATTTTCTATTTTTTTGCTGTTATCAGATGTTTGAATACACAGGCTTCAGTGTTAGTTCTCGTAAACAGGGATTTTCTGGCTGGGGCTCTTGTCAGTGTGGGACTGAAGATCACGTGGAATCTTGTGTAGTGTGACAGGGCTGGAACAACTGCTATTTGAGCTACATGTTGATACTCTGTGAAAGAGCAGGACAATTTGGGACAAATGGAAAGAGCTACGCCTGAAATACATCTAGGACTGAGGTGGGGGTGGAGGGCAGTTTTGGCAAATTGCAGCTCCTGCAGTGTCTCTGCCCCGTTGTTGTTCCATCACTGTGCATGAGATGACTCAAGCTAAGACGAGATCACAAAGCATAAATGTGTCCAAAGTAGAGGGCTGTACTGGAAATATTTACAGCTTGGGCTCAGACTACCTGCCTGCCACCCAGAGACAGTGAATTCATGTCTGTCGGCCGCAGTGTAGGAACTGCAGAGCTCTGCAGGATTCACTCAGTTAGAATGAATTTGATCTTCTGTTAGAAGATGTGGGAAGCATCCTTTTTTCTCCTCCAAACTTTACTGAGCTGCTAGGACAAATTGTGTCGAGAGCAGTTTTTGATCACTTCACAGTATTCAGGCTGTTGGTAGTTCCATTTTCCCTGAAGAAAGTAGAGGCTGGTCTTTGCCACCCCTTCTTCTCCTGCTGAGCTTCATGTAGAATCTCCCACACTGCTGCTTCTGAAACTCTGCTGCCTTTTAATCCTGGAACTCATCAACTGTAGCCTGCTGGCACCCTCCCCAGAGCAGGATCTCTAATCTGCTTTTGCTGCTCAAACCAAAAGAAGGCTTCCTCTGTAAAGCTGGTCAACAAAAAAAATTATTTTTTTTTTTACTCTTGATCACCAGGACAAGAGGGGACATACATATTTTCACAAAAAAAAAAAAAATGTTTGGCAGGAGAAAAATTGTGTTAATGACAATTTAATAAGAAAATAATTTCTTGCCTGTTTCATGTTTCTTCAGCTGGTCCTCTCAGTCTGGATCATGCATAACTCAATTTATACTAATCTTGCCCGATAAGTTTATTTAGGTGGCTTGCTCTCTGCATACACAGAATTGGTGTCAGCTCTCCTCCTTTCCTTGACACTCGATTTGACTCATTGTGCGAGCAGACCTGTTGAATTTGCTGAAGAGAGAGTGTGAGAAAGGACCTTTACTTGCACTGCTGTTGCTGCAGAGCGCTTTGCTCTGCCTCTGAAGGCGCAGCTGAAACAAAATTGACCCTTTTCTGTCTCCCTTTTTCTGTCTCCCCTCAAGCCTGGACCGCCACATGCAGACCCACCACGGGCACCACAAGCCGTTCCGCTGCAAGCTCTGCCCCTTCAAGTCCTCCTACAACAGCCGCCTGAAAACCCATATCCTCAAGGCTCACGCTGGTAAGTCCTGCCCTCTCAGTCCTGCAGCTGAAATGGCCCACTGTGCTCTTGTGGCTGGTCACAGGTGCTGGGTTGAACCACGTGTTTTGTCACCAGAGCTGGGTAAGGTTTTTTCCGAGGGCCACATGTGTGGCTGGACAGCCGACGGAATCTGTGGGGCTAAGTGGGAGTTTGGGTAGTGGGAAGTTGATGGGTACTTCAAGAAGTTTTTTCTTCTCTTTTCTCTTACATGAATGATATTTTTTTTTCCTTATTTCTGCTTCTCTCCAAGTGGATTTCATCGCTTACACCAGAGATGCCATAACATAACTGGCAGTGAGCGTTGCTCTGCTCTTTGCATTTTTGCTTATGCTTTAGGTGACTCTGGGGACTGTGAACAGCATCTTGGTTTTTGGTAGAGTCTAATGTTGGCTTTTCTGTTAAAACCAAACCCTGCAAACCCCGGGAGTCAAGCCTGCGTGCAACAGACTGAGAATGTCAAAATTGCGTTACAAAACGTGAAAATTTGTCTTGCAAATCTCTGTATTTTAGTATGGAATCCATACTAGCAAGCAGGCAAGACATGCTTCTGAGGAACAGGGAATTAGGAAGGTGATGTGTCACCCAGAGTAGGTCACCTGAAATTGTTGCACCTTTGATTATTAAAAAGTGAGACTCAGGATTTCCTCATCTTTATTCCTTAGACTGGCTGTAGACTCTTGGCACCGTCACACATCCTGCATTGAGAGGTTATCTTTTGGTTTGCAGTCCAAACATGCACTCTGGTGCAAATAATAGGATAGTGACCACTCTGAAAACGTGAGAACTAGCCCAGCTGTTTAAAAGTTGAGAGTAGAAACTCCTTGAACAGGAGTTTCTGATAAAAAGGACCCACAAGTATGCTCCTTTTATTATTTGCTTACTCTGTGATGGAGGAGGAAGATGGACAAATGGGGAGAAAAGGCATAAGAAATTTGTACCTGTCTGCTGATGCAATAAAAAATTGTTGCCATTGATCCAAAGGCATTTTTCATCTACAGAAATACAGGAGGGATGGATGGTCTTGTGTACTTTGTTTCCTGTATATTTTTTTGGATTTCAGAGAGCTTGTGCCAGTCTCTGTACTTGGATGGATAAAACAGATTAGCTTAACTTTTGCCACCTTCCTTTTGTATGGGAGGACCGTGGCATTCTGTCCCTTCTAGGAAATCCAACTGTATGCAGCAGTTCCAGCTCACAGAATCCCACGTCCTGTGTGGAGGAGCCGTGGTTCTTTATTTTCACCAACCATTAAGTAATGTTTTCTTTATGCTATTACACAGCTGGGCTCCTTGCTTGAACCTGCCAGACCCAAAGTTACCATGCAACTAATATTATCTTCACACTTCTCTTCATGTAATTCATTGATTTATTTATTAGGAATTCATGCTTCTGAGCTTTGTTTAGTGGACAGACACCCTTTGAAGGGCCATATTTTGCATTCTACAAGAACACAATTTCATGGTTGCCTAGATAGTGCTTGCACAGTGACTTGGGTAATAGGGTTTCCAAAGGCTTATGGATGTTTCTGCCTCAGTCCCATTTCTACCAAGTGGATGGTCACGTCACAGAAAAGTTGCTTGTATGTTTTTCAGTCAGAACTTTGCTTTGGTGTGTTTTGACTCAGTCATTCAGAAATATGTGTTACTGAACAAGCATGTCTGGCTTCCTCAGACTCCCCAGTTTTTCAATGGCACTGTGGTTCTCTGAACCTCTCTAACCTCTCTTATGTTACCTTTTTTTTTTTTTTTTCAATTGTCAATCGTCTCATTATGCATTTATTCAGAATTTAAAACTTCAGTCCTCCTGAATTTTCCCCGAACTCTCCTGGAGATCTTTAAAAGTCCATAAAATCCGGAATCCCAAAGTGTTTTACTCAGTCTGCCTCTCTGCCTCATTTTCTGGGTGTGGATCAAAATTCAGTGAACTACAAAATCCGTTCTTGTGTGACAGCTGGTACCAGTGTTTCTGGCATTTGTTTTTCATCCAGTGTGTGTGCCATCTCCTTTGGCATGGAGCAAAACAGTTTACAGTTACTCTAAACGGGCTCTCTGTTGTTTTCATCTGAACTTTTTCACCTGTTCTTTATCTTTTTTTTCCCCTTTTTTTTGTTTTTGCTTGTGTTTTTGAGGAATCCTTGTTACCAGTTTCTTAATCAGCAATTACTCTGGAAATGCAGAAATGGGTGATTGTAAGATGAGAGCACTGGTCCTGTTCAGTATCTGTGTATTCTGGAACACAGTGCTTTGAGTACATATCAAGTGTTGAGACCCTCTACATAAATGCTTGCATTTATTTATTTGCATGTGTATTAATATGATCACTTGGTGAGATGCAAAACTAGCAGTCAAAAAAAAGTGCAGAAGACTTCTGTTGGGCCAAACTGTAGCTTTTCCTCTGCAGTCAGGCTCATCCTTTCATGCTTTGATGTCCATTGGAAATGAATAGTGGTTATATTTATTAGTGTGTCCAGGCTGCTTGGTATGTAATCATCTTTTATTTGCTTTAATGTCTTGTGGTGCTTTTAAGTTCATGCTTGGTGCACGTTGTCATCCAGGAATCTCTTCACACTGACAAAGCCATGGAGGTCTAAATCTGTATCCCACTGGTATCTTGTCACCTTGCAATATCTTTTGTCCTTAAATTATTGTGTTCCACTGAGCAACTCGTTGTGTGTGCCACTCAGGAAATGTTGTATTTCTGTTTGCAAAAAGGAAATGTGTAACTTGTACAATGCACGGGTCAGGAATGTCACTTGAAAAAACACAAAGGGGAGTTTTTTGTTTCACCACTTCAGACTCTTTGAGTGATCTGTTCTTTTTCAGATGCACCAAAAAAGGGCGTTCTGAGAGTTTGTATTTTGTCCTGATGGTTAGCATGGTTTTTCTGGAGGACAGGGGTGGAAGTTTTGTGAAGGATGGTTGCTAATCATTTCAGGTGTGCTTACTCTGAATGGCTGCTGTGTTTTTATGTTCTAATTTGGTTCACTTATTTCTGGTGTGGGAAAAGGTGCTGCTTGAGAACCTTCTTTGCTGGATTTGTCAAGAGGTGGAAAACATTTTCTGCTTCATCCATTACCAAAATTCTCGTTCTTCTGTTGCTGTTCATGAATATTTTGCTTCTGTATTAGTTTTGGCACCTTTTGAACAACTCATATGTGGCCAGTGTTAATCTTGTACCTGGAAGTGGCACTTCCAAAACAATAACTTGGCACCTGTATATAATATCACATTGTTTGTGTTGGGACAGTTTCACTTTGTGTTCCAGTTGCCTCCATGCCTCCGTGCAAAACAAATCTTGTATCAGGATTTGTTTCCCCTTGTTTGCTGTCTCTGTGGCTTGGAATGTATTCAAAATTAAATCCACTACTGCGCATTACTTCTGTTCTTTCTCTTCTTTTAGTGGTTTCTCATAACACACTTCCACACAGCCTGGTAGATGCGCCCTTTTGTACTTGGCATTGCCGTGTTCACCAGCCTTGACTTGGTTGCCACTTCTTTGAAGATTGATGCTGCCTTATGGCAGGTTTTTCTTAAGGAAAACTGTAACCTTTCCCAAATGCAATTACACCACATGCTTTTATTTTAAAATTTTTTTCCCCTTTCTTTCTTTTTTGTTTGTGGAGGGCCCTCTGTTAAGAGTTTTGTAGTGTCCTTCTTGCTTCATTAATTATGACGCTGGATGTGCTGCATGCAGAAACAAACGACCTCGCCATCTCTAGTTGCTGTGCTCCCAAACCAATTTGGAAGTGCTGTGGTTAAGTTGCTCCATTTTCATCCCAGAGTCTGTTTTCTTCCCATACCATGCAACACAGGCATGCTGAAAGTCTGGTCTCTGTTTTTCTTGACATCAGCCGCTGTGCAAGGATCTGCAGTTGCCAGAAAGTGATACTTTGGTCCAAAGCAGGTGTCTACACCCACAGACTCCAGACTGCTCCAACAAGGAGACATGCACAGCTTGTGTCCTTTGGGATCAGTCTTTTCTCTGAAGAGTCCATGGGAATTTTACTGCCAAGTTCAGTAAGAGAAGTGTGAGGGCCCCATTTTGTTTCTTTTGTGAGCTGATGACTTGCCTGTATTTCGCTCACCCAGGTGAACATGCCTACAAATGTTCCTCCTGCTCATTTTCCACCATGACAATCAGCCAGCTGAAAGAGCACTCCTTGAAAGTGCATGGGAAAGCACTGACACTACCAAGACCCCGCATTGTCAACCTTGCAGCCTCACACGCCCACCACACCTCCAAGAACCACACTCCTGCTGAAGAAGTGGAGGACTCTAATGGTAAGAGGTGCCTCAGAGCGAGAATTTAATTGTCTAAGGTGCCGCTTAATATTTTTATTGCAAACCAAATGGCAGCAGGCAGCTTTGCACCGAAAGCATCTTCCTTTGGTCATTAAGAGGAAACCAGAAGTTGCATCAGAACCCAAGAGTTAAACGTGGTGTTGTAGGAGGTGATCTGCTTTAGGTCCTCACCAGTTCATACTACAGTTATTTGTCCCCTCACTGCACCAGCTGACTTTGGAACATGTCACTGCTGGCTTTGCTAGCAGAGATTTACATTGTAGAAAATATTTCAGACTCATAATTTCCATTTGTAGCCATAGGAAAGGGGTGTTCAAATCCCATCCATGCTCCTGATTTTCTTTTATATTCACAGAATCATAGAGTGGTTTGGGTTGGAAGGGGCACCTTGATGATCATCTCCTTTCACTCCTGTACCATGACCAGGGACACTTTCCATTATCCCAGGTTGCTTCAAGCCCCATCCAACCTCACCTTGGACTCTTCCAGGGATGGGGCAGCCTGAGCTTCTCTGGGAAACCTCTGCCAGGGCCTCAACATCCTCACAGGGAACAATTTTTTCCTAATTTCATGAGTAGAGCACTTTGTTGAAACCGCATGATAAAGCTTAAAATGTGAACCAGTAATAGTAGGAAGAGTAATTACTGTTGCTGTCTGTTGTACAGAGGATACCAAAAGTGCCTTCAGATATTCAGCTGCAGGAAGGAGAACCTGAGCACTGTTTCCTTTTCCTTTTGGAAACTGCTGATCCCCTTGTGCTGGAGGGGTGTGTAGAAGAAGCTTGGAAAGCAGCAGAGGGAGGGACAATGCTTAAACAGAGAAAATAGAAGAGGTGGTGTGAGGTATCACATTAAGCTTTAAGGCTTTTTGAGTGGCAACCTATGAGGCATCTTCTGGTGTCACTTCCTACCAGTTATGAGGAGAGCTCTTCTTTGGAAGAAACAAACCTTAATTCCTGGATGAGGTTCATTGACATGGAAGGAGAATGTTTGCAGATGTTCAAAGAACTGGAATGTATGGAAGGTGTGTTAGAAGAGGGGAAGACACTTTTTTATTTTCCAGAAGCTTGAGTGGTTCTAGCTGCTAAACAGCAGGAATTTTGTTGTTTGCTGTTTTTCTTGGGAAGCTGGTGAACTAAGGATGGGAGGTAGATGTTATCTGTAATCGTTTTGTAGCATTTTTGGTCTCCTATCTTCCTTTCTTTCTCACCAAAAAAAACCCAGCAAAAAAACCGAAAGTGAAATCAGAAAGAGAGGAAGAAAAGAAGTTCAGAAAACGGCTAAAAATAATTGAAATAAGTAAATCAGCATAAAAATACCTTATTGAAGGAAAAAAAGAAAAGGCAAAATATTTTTGTGATTTAGCAAGTCACTTTTTGGGTCAGAGTCAGAATCTTAACACGAGATTTTGACCAGCTGCTCCCAGACAACCTATTTGTCAGTGGGCTGTCTGGAACAGTGCATCTACTGAGTTTTTTTGCTAATGCTAGCTTAAGCTAATCCAGCAAGCTGAGTACATCTTGAAATGTGTTCTACTGCTTTATTTTTTTTCTGCTTTTAAAATAAAATGTTCCACTGCTGACTTAAAAAGTGGAGAATAATTTTCAGTGGCTCTCGAAGCCTTTCCTGTGTGCTAGCCGTCTTTTGTTGTTGGTGTGTGGACAATACTCAGTTTTGGGAAGGATGGTTCAGTTACCTTTTTTTTTTTTTATTATTTTCCTTATCCCAGGAGCTCAAACTCTTGATTAGTGGAGTTAAAATTCAGGATACCTGCTGCATCCTGTAGAGGATAATTTTGCAGCCTTTAAGAACTCTTCCTAGAAATAGTTAAAACGATGTCTCTGTTAACAACAGCATTTCACTGGGTTGACTTTGTTACCTAGACCTGTATTACAGCCTGAGACCAAGGCCAAATTTGTCCCAGTTAGCTAGATCATCTTTAAATGGGGTTAATGGTTAAGTCACTTTGACAATAATAGAAGCCACCCACTGGGGAGCTCATCAGACAAGTACAGGTGTTACAATAATAGTGTTAGCATTTTCAGCATTGCTTGAGGAAGGAATAACCTGCTTTGAGTAGTTTTTTCACATTCTACAGTTGGCTGCAGATCAGGTTAATGGTGGCTGCTCTTGTGGCATCACATGGTTTTTTGGGTTTTTAGAAGGCAATAAATCATTGCCTCCGTGGCCCAGGCCTGTGAGTCATAGGTGGTGTGCAAGACCAGATGAAACAACTGGTCAATGATAATAGGAATAATAGGAAATAATAGGAAATGCAGGCACTGGAGTATTAGGAAGGGCTCACGTGGTGTGGAGTAGCTGGATTTTGTCTGTTGGTGTGTGTGAATAACCTGCAGTGTGAGCCATGATCAAAGCCAGTTCTCCAGGGAGGCAGCACCGAACCTGGGCTGGGGTGAGAGGCAGACAAAAAGCTGCATCCCATTGTTAGGGAGCTTGTTTTGTAGGCTGATGGGTGTGCAGCAGGCTTTGTAATTGGAGTGGTTGCAGAAAGGAGCTGCTCCTGCCCGTGAATGGATGCTGTGGTTGGAGTGGGGAATACAGCAGGGTGGTTTGGGGAGCTGGCAGGACTCATCTTGTGGATTGTTGAGCTCTGTGAAAATGTGGAAGAGGGAGAAGGGTGCTGGATTGTAACAGCAAAGTGCATGACCAGAGCTGCTCTGCAACAGCAACCCAGTGGAACCTCTGTGATGCTTCTTTTCCCTGCAAAAAATTGTTCCCTGATGGCCTTTCCTTAGAACATTCCTTTTGTTCTTCTGGATCCATCCATTCTTGAAAGAGGTGAATGAATTCAGATTTCTCTGGCTCATCTCTTTCAGACCTAGTCTGGAGTACTCAGCTGCACATCCCAGAGGTGTTTTTGGGGTGCCTGGTAGGCTTTTCTTAGAACTGGAGCGGAACTGGAGTAGGTGCTGAATGTTTTGGGTAGACACATCCTTGCCAGCTGTAATTCTGGTGTCATCAGAAAGCATAACAACATCTTCAGTGCAGTTAATAACAATCATTCAGAGCGTGTGTGCTCCTCTCAGGGCAGTAGTGTAAGAAGGTGCTGGTGCCACTCTTGATGGGTCAGCAGAGAAGGCTTTTTTACACATGCATCATTCAAAGATCCTGCCTTTTTTATCCTACCCCTCTTTGCTGCTGGGCAGTATTTTAATACATAAAAAACCTGTTTTCACTGTATCTTTTTTCTAAGCAAAAGTAAAGCGCTCTGTGGGTTTTCTGGGGGGCGTGTGGAGTGATGATATTTTGGTTTGTGGGTGTTCTTCTTACAGACATACACAAAAAATTCCCAGAAAATACTGGTCATGAGTGCTATTTTTCTGATTTTCATGGTATAGGGGCACTATACATAGTGGTTTGTAGTGTCCAGCTCATGTACACAACGAATTTGCCATTGTGGTAAAATGTTCTTTGGCTCTCCTGATAGTTCACAGGTATTTTTTGTCTTGCAAGAAGGAAATGGTGGGTGTTTGCTATATATTTGCATGAGTGTTTTGTCTTGTTTGTTTGAATGTACCTATTTTCAATTCACACTAAAATGTTCATTAATAGTTCTGAGAGCATGAGCAGCAAAAGTTAGTTGTAAATGGAAATACTGCAAACTGCTAGGAGGACCGGATGGATCTCCTGACAGGATCTGCTTCCATGTTCTTTCATCCTTTGTGAGAACAAGAGCTTGCATTCATGTTAATCTCTGCCCAGAAAGGGGTTTTGGGTTTTTTTTTGGATGGTGGTGTCATCCTGTGGGGCTCTGTGTGTCACAGGTAAGTGTTGCCAGCTCTGCTCCTGTTGAGGGCAAGGCAATGGAATCCAAAAAAAAATAAAATTAAATTAAAAAAAAAAATAAATAAATCTGCATTTCCAAGGCACCATGCTGGAATGCTTCCATCTCTTTCCATAAGAATGAGCTGCAGAGACACAGAGCAGACACACAGAAATTGTGTGTCTGAGCGTGAGAAAATGCGGCGCAGCAGCAGGAGCTGTGTGCAGAGGGATCTTCGGCTGAGGGCAGAGCACGTGGCCACAGACACTGCCTGCAAATTTAAAATCAGTGTGCTTGTGGTCAGGGGATGGTGATCTGCCCTCCTCTCACAAACTGCAGAGACACACAAGCTCAACTCTTTGCCATAATTTAAAGCAGAGTGACGTAACAGGCTGATGAACAGTTTCATCTTGTGCCTTCAAACACAGCAGAGGCTTCTTGAGAGCATGTGAAATACCTGTCCTAAATTGCCCTGGCTGCTATTACTAATTTTTGGAGTAGCCCTTTATTTTTTTGAAAATAACCCCTTGGGCCTGGGCATGTTGTAGAGAGCAAAGCCCTGCTCTTTGTTCATATGGCTGGCAGATTTGGAGCCTCATAAATTTCCTTGTGCCATGGCTGTGTGCAGTAATTCAAGATTACAGCTTTTTAAAATTTTAGTGTTTGAGAATATTGAGCTGTCAAAATGAAACAGCAACGTGCCAGGCTAAACAGACCTGGATGTGGTTTCTAATGTCTCCTCAATCATGCTGCTGTGGTATAAGTCCATTTCTTTTTACTGGCCACCAGTTCTTGATCTATAGAAAGTAGCACACTATTTGTGTGCAGATGAAGTTCAATAATAGTGCTTTTCACTGCTGTGCAAACCAAACGGGACTTATAATTAATACCAGCACACATCACAAAACACGTGTAAGTAAGGTCAGGACTAGAAGATTTCTTGAGTCTCCCAGTACATGGGCATGTCAACATCTTAATTAAATTTAATTAATTGTAGCAGCAAATGCATTGAAAACTGCTAAGTGAAACATCCAGTGCCCTGTTCCAGGTTTTTTTCCCTGAACTTTAGCCTTTGCCAGTGGAAAATAACTTTGCCTCATCTAGAGGCTGAAATATAAATACATCTGCTTGCTTTGCCAGGGCTAGGCTGGTCGCAGAACTGCTTGACTAAGTCTTGTTTCTTGGAGTGGTGTTCCAGAGCTGTAAATCCCTTCCCATTTCTGCACACTTTTCCAAAGCAGATAGTGCACAATCAGACTGGATGTCTTCTTCTGTGCTGCCTCACAGCTGAGCTCCTAAAGGGTGCAGAGGGCCTTTGGCAGGTTTGGCTGAAGCAATTTCATGTAATACCAGAACAAGGGGAGAGCTATGGGCAGCAAGGCACCATTTCAAGAAAAATCCACAAATCTGGTGCCAGTGAGTCATGATTCTGCCTTCCACCTTCCAGATGAGAGTGGCAGGCTTCCCATGTGGCCAGACATACTGCCCTGATTTTTGGGTTCTCCTGTTTTTTGTTGTTGTTGTATCTTTTAAATCCATATAATGGATTGTGGCTGACTTGCTTATTTTTATTCACGTGCACTGTTACTCTTGATAAGGGATATTTTTCTAACCTTGCAATCAGGGCAGAAAATTCCTAAGATGGTCCCTTCCCCTTTGGTGCTGTTTCTCTGTTATTGTTGCTTGTGTGTCTTTGTGTTTTATGGTGCTGCTGTCTGGGGAAAATCACAGTGGTCATTCCTCACAGCCAGAGAACTTGGTGTTAGAGCCCAACGTGGTTTAGTTCTGGGTTTGGGGTTTTTTTGGGAGGAGGGCTTGGACAAAGACTCTTTTGATGTTTCAGGCCCTTTTTGTTTCACTGCAGTTTGGCTGGAAGGGCAGAGAGCCAGTAGTGACTGCAGGGCAGATCCAGGCAGAGCTTCCACAGCTAATTGCTTTAATTGCCAGGTGAGATGGAAGGATTGCATCCACGTTAAGGATGCAAGGTGGTGATCTGCATACTGCAGAGCAGAAGATGTTTTTGCTTTTGTAGTTACACTTGGGCTGCAAGGAGCTGTTGCTTGTTCTGCTTGTTTCCCTGCTTTTGTGCCCCACAGGAGTGATGCCTCCTGCTCACTCCCAGCTATCAGATTAACCTGTGTTACCTGCAGGCTGCCTTTTTTTTTGTTTTCCCCAGCTGTGCTCCTTCTTTCTCTAACCTAGAGCAAGTTCCTGCTTTTCCCCTCAGCCCTTGCTCTTCTTTCCCACATTGGCCACGCTGCCTGACAGTGCTTTTAAAGCTCTGTGGTAATTGTTGGTTTGTCTCACTCCTTGTGGTCAGCGTTAAGCCAAACATCAGATGCTGGATCAGATAGGACTTTCCTCCTCCATCAGATTGGCAGGGACTGGTGGAACAAGCACAGGGCTTGTTCACCTCCACTTTTACTGAACAAACTCCTCACTGTTCCAAGGTCCTGAGGCGCTGGGGGGATGACCTTGTTCTCTGAAGCTCTCTTCCACTGGGGTATAGTTGTTTGGCTTCTGGCCTTTTCCTGCAGCATGTTGAGAGCTGTTTTGTGGCTGGTGGAACAGAGGGAGATGTCATTGGCTGTGCTGAGGGGAGTGTCAGCTCGCTGTTCTTTGTGCTTTTTATTTTTTTTTTTTTTTTAATTTTTTTTCCTGGTGCTGTTTTTTGTGCTTGAGCTGAATGGGCAAAGGCAAAGCTGAGGCTGGAGAAGGTTGGTGTCAGCCTTGTGTGGAGTTGGCCATCCTGCTGTTGTGGAATTGCTGTGGCCCTGGAAGTCTTGCCTAGACTTGGGAGAAAACGAAATGTTTGGGCAGGTCAAGAAATTAATGAAACATCTGATGCAGAAAGAAGTTACCTGATAGCACCCACAGAGAAAGAAGGAAGCAAATCCTGACTCCTGTTGTGGGTTGGGATTTTGTTGTTGGCTTTTTTTTTTTCTTCCTGAGGTTTTTGGTTTCTTTTGGCTCTGGTTTTCGTGTTCAGGATAAAGGGCAGAGTGGTAGATGCTGATCTCTTGTGTGCCTGGGGAGTTTGTGATCACTCAGCACAGAGTGAAAAGGATGCTGCTGGCATGGAAGGGGTGCAGGGTGTGCGAGAGGGCATTTCTGCTGAGCATCGTGCCCACACATCACAGCCTTCTCTGTCAGCCTCACTGATATCCTCCCTGTCACCTGGGACTCCACTTCATCCCATTGATTTAAAACATGCTGCGGGGGTCTGGTGCTTGGCAGAGAGGTAAAAACTTCTTTGCTCATTTTAGCTCTGTTGAAGTGGATGTGTGTTACCATCACATTTGAGATGATAGCATTTGAGATTTGACATTTAAGTAGCTGGTTTTATTTCTTCTTTAAGGAACATTGTTGCTACAAGTGCTTGGAAACACTGCCCGGAGTGTTCTGGGCTCGGAGCTGGTGACAGAGATGAGGACTTTCTGTTGGCAATAAAAATAATGTCAAGGTGTGTGCTGGAGGTCTCCAGAACAAATTACACAAGTTCAGGTTCCTGAGCTCTGTGGTTAGAATGAATCCTAGGTGCCCACATAGTGCCACTTTAATTTTTAGGGCCAGTTTTAAAGCAGAATGCCAATAAGAATTGCTTGATAAATTGATTTTTTTTTTCTCCCCCTCTTCATTTGAAGCCTTAGAGGAGAGTGAGCATTTAGGTGACAGAAACATGAGTGTTTGTGGCACTGTGTTTGTATTAATATGAATATGTAGAGCATCACATAGGGAAGGAAATGTGAAAATTACCTGATGAATTGTCCTTAAAAATGAGAAGGAAATCATGGAACACAACAGCAGAGGATCAAATGGCTACTAAGGAAAAAGCAAAAAGTTGATTGGTAGATTATTGTCTTGAGTGAAGAATCAGTTGAAGTAGAACTTTGTAAATTCCAAAAAGAGCCTGTTACCAGTAAGTCCTTTCAGCAGATTGGTTACATCAGTGTCTTGCTAAAACTATTTCCAGTTCTGTTTGTGTCCCCCTCTTCTGCAAATGCACTTCCATTTATGAAGTTTGAGTTTGGTTCAACAGAATAAGGAATAAGGAAAAACTTTTTATTTTATGCGTTTTATGGAAACAGGTCCCAGTGTTTGATATGTAGCAGAAATCCTGGTTTTAAGTGCAATCCTGTATTTAGGCAATGGAATTTAATTCTGTTGACAGTGAGAGGGTTGTGTGCAGCCTAAATGTGACCAGTAAGCAGCCAAGTCACCTAAAGAACAGGAAAGTTTGATTGATTTGAGGGCAGGAAATAAATATTATTGTGGGGAGAAGAGATGAAAACAAGGGATAACTGGAAGTTATGGTGAAGCATTTCCTGAGCACTAAACTGACCCTCCCAAATCACAGCATCAGCAGAGCGGGGTGGTGCCTGCCTTGAAAGCTCAAGCAAATGGGAATTTCTGGTGGTGTTGAATGCTCTTAAACAGAGGAGCCTGGAGATTTCCTGGACTGATCTTTTTCTTCTTACAGAAATACTTTGGTATAACTTTTTTCATCAATTATATTGCTTCTCCTTAGATCTTAATTAGTTCCTGCTGCTTTCAAATGCATCATCTTTTACAGACTGTTGTAGGCACTCTTGATCTCAACTATGAAACGCCAAAATTCTTGTACAGGCGGCAGGGTGAGAGTCCCTCTGTGGAAGTGCTTCAGAAGATAAAAATTATTTATTATTTTTGTCTTAAGAGGTGAAATTTGTGTCCCTTGGAAGTTTCTTGGATATTGGCACAAGAAGCTGCGTAGCCTCTGTGCTGTCTCAGTCCCAGTCAGAGCTGTGGTATGCACACAAATTCAGAGGAAATTCAAAGTCATAGAGAAGTATGGATATAGCTTCTCTCACCTCTTCTGAATAAACAAGATTGCATTCTTCATATGCCTTTTGCATTGCTCTCTTCGGAAATACATGAAATATCCTTGTCACAAAAGCTGGTGTGCCATGATCCAAGAAGTGGTCTTTAGAGATAAAGCTGAAATAAATTCCACCAACAAGGTTTTGTTTTGTTTTGTTTGGGTTTTGTTTTTTTTTTTTTTTGGTTGGGTGTTGTTTTTGTTGTTTTGGTTTGGGCTTGTTGTTGTTTTTTGTGGGTTTTTTTTGGGGGTAGTAGTGGTGTATAAATCGCTTAAATGACGATTTTATTCCAGGGCTTTATTTTCTTTGCTTTGTGATTACTCTTTGCTTTTTTCTTTGGGAGTGTGCAAGCAGGGACACAAAGCTTTTGTCTGTTATCTCCCACTCGTAACATTCTGGCAATGTAAAAGTTCTTAAGCAGAAATCAGAATTTAGGTGGAGTACTAGGCTCACACTCTTGTTTTTGAGCATTCAGTGAACACGACTTGCACTGTCTGTTTCCCTGAGCTTCCTCATGAATGTTTAGTTGCATCTCTCTGAGCCTGAGTCTCTTCTATCTTCCCCTCCCCTCAGCTTAATTTATTGCCAGAACATTTCACCCTCCCACATACTCTTCCTTCCAGGTCAGTGCTGCGTGGCATAAAGTGAACAAATGTGTGCAGTCTTCACAGTCTTTGTGTGGCTCCCTGCTTCGCCACCTTCCCACTTTTCAAGCTGTTGCCATTCATGGCTATGTGCAATCCTGCCACTCAGTCAGCTGGTGGTTTTGAGCCCCGTTGAATTTTGGAAGGGATTGTGTTCCTAAATCTCCTAAATTCCACCCTTGCGCTTATTCCTTAAGCATTTCAAAATAGCAATTTGCCTTATGTTGTCTGTTGGTGTTCTTTGGTGCAGCATTGCATCTTTACTTGGTTTTACAAATTTTTTATCCAGAGGAGACTGCTGCTTTTCTGAAATCCTTGGATTTTTTTTCCTGGCGTTCTTCGCAGAAATTTTATTTTTATGAATGAATTAGAATAAAATTAAATAGCACTCCAAATATTTTCCTCTTAGTCTCTCTAGAACATTTCCTCGCAGATCCAGAATGTCCTGGGCCTATATTAATATTTAATTTCCTTTTTTTCTCTCCCAAAGTGTTACTAAGCACTTTCTTTTATTTATACATTCCCTCTGGGTTTTTTTCCTTATCTCATGAGCCAAACATCTCTGTCCCCAATTTCTGTTCTTACAAATACTGGTCTCTTTTGACTGGTTGATGTTTCTGTGTGAATATACCGGGAGGGCATGGTGTCTTCACTTTTATCTCCCAGCGGCTCCTCCTGGTCGTTGAGCTATTAAATTATTAAAATTCTGTAAAGTCAACATCATCACTTTCCAGTGCACTCCAACAGCTGCTTTCCCTGAGCAGGGTTCCTCCCTCCACCCCTATCCATCACTCTGCAGGCATGAAAGTGTTTATATTACATATGTCTGGTTCTGTCCACCCTAAAAGGATGGAGCAGAGCTTTAATTTCCTCCCTCCAAAAAGTCCTTTTCCCTCTTGTTTCTCAGCTGTTGCTCTTACTTTGTCGTGTCTGGGTGAATTTCTGGCCTCTTGTTGTTGGGTTTAGGAATCTTGTGGACGTGTTTTGCTGTTACATATGGTGTTCATTGATACCTCTGAAAATACCTACAAACAGCTGAAATATCACTGAATTTCTGTGTAAATTTATGTTTTCAGTTCGAGATCTGAAACTGCATTTTTTTTTTTTCCCTCTTTGAAGGGATCCCAAAGTTTTGTTTTCGTTTAGGTATCTCAAACATGTTATATGCCACACAGGATCCAATGAAACTTTGGGTTTTCATTTTGCTTCTGTGGTGGGTTTTCACTGTGTATTTTCTTTGTACATATTTTCCCCAGTGTGTGACCCTGGGGTATGCAGGGAATCAAGCTGAATTTTCATGACTTGCTCTTTTGGCTGAGGTAGTAACTTCCAGATTTATTGGCAGACTCAGATTTGTCCCAGTATTTGGGACTGTACTCTGGATGAAGTTTTTGGAGTGATAGCATTCCAGACAATGGATTTTAGTGTTCTAAGCATTCTGGAAATGCCCCTGGAGGGACACAGTGAGACTTGCTTATGTGTTCTTAACCAGAATGCAGCAGTAATTTAGATACAGCTGTGTTGATAAAACACCCCGTGGACAGTCATTTCTTCTGCTTTCCTTTCAACTTCTGGAACTTTGGGTATTAAAATGCTCTTCTGTGCTAAGGAAAGATAATGCCTTTTAGATGCATAGGTGCTGGCAGGGGTTACATTATTTGTTGGCCTTGTTATTTGTCCTGTGCAGGTAATTTGTAGGTATGTCCATATGTAAAATCTCAAAATTGAGATTCGCAGCATTGCCACTGTTTTTTTCATTTTTAACTGCAGCAATCACTGTTAATTTTTGCCTCTTGACACGACTGTAGGTGTCCTTCATTTTATCTCAGATCGTCCTATGCTGTTATCTTGTTTTTGGAGTTGCACAGTGAAGTCCTTCCATTTGTTTGGAATAAAATTGGTCTTTAAAAAGGAGCCTCAGCATTTTGGGTGTGGGCTTTTTTTGTTTGTTTGATTGTTTCAAATGAGTCAGGGCTAAGTGTTCCATTTTCTTCCCTTTCATTGCATATATGAATGTGCTTTATTTTCTTGTGCTGCCTCAAGGCTGTTGAGTGGAAAAAAAAGTGCCTTTTTTCCTTAAAATGTAAATGGTATTTCCTGGTGTTTAATTTTTCTTAATTTCCCTTCCATTCGTGTTTATTCACTGCTGCTGCGTTTTACATGTACTTAATACAAATTTTCTTGAATCTTCCTTTTGCTTATTTTAAATGTTTTCTGATTTTGTAGGCTTTTAGGGCTTTTTTTTTTTTTTTTTTACTTTTTTCAGACAGGGATGGCTAAACCCCCTTCCTGCTCTAGGCCAAGGCTGTTAACACTTTATCAGAGTGCACCCAGCCCTTTTTGCTTGGGATGCAGGAAAAAGAGGAGGTGGAACTTGTATTGTGTACATCCATGACTCAGTTTTTGGGTCAGTTCTGGAGGAAAAGCTCTGCTCCTGGAGGAAAAGCTGCTTTGTTGGGGCAGCACCTCCAAAAAGTGTCTGGAACATCAGCCCACTCTTCCAGCAGGAGTAGAGCAAAGAAAAATTCAGTTTTTGAAGCGGTGCTCTGTGACTGTGGATATGCATCCCCTGGCCCTTCTCTAAGACACTGCTTTTAAAAAAATAAATTAAAAAAAAAAATCCCAAAGCTGCCCTCCATCCACTGTTTCTCATTTGCTGGCAGTTTGCATTCTGTGTGCCAGAATGCATCTTTGGAGGCAGGCTGTGGTCAGCAGCTGCTGCTGGTTTTGGAGTGGGCACAGTGAAGGTGGGGCTCGCTGAAACCCCGTGGAAAACTCCTTCCCGTGCCTTCAGCCAGCTTTGGGCTCTGCCCAGGGTGTTCCTGCTGGAGCTGGGCTGCCCCTTCGTGCCCGGGGAGCTGTCTGGCAGGCTGGTCCTCAGACGCCGTCAGGAGCCCTGCGCACATGTGCTAATCCCGAGTGTTTTCCTTCAGGAAGCGCTAAATCCTGCGCTGCAGCAAGTGTAGAGAGGGAATTTGGCGAGGGGAAAGGCAAGGAGTACACCAGGTCCTGCATGCTGCCATTGTTCAAGGGTGCAACTCGCTGGCAAAGCTCTTCAGATGGCTTTTTAAAATTCCTTTAAATGTCATGACTCTTTCAAGTGTAATGAAGCAACATACTAAAAACTGTGGAGTGGCCTGTGTGAAAGGTACAATTCTCTTCTGGCTGTTGATGATGACAGGGAAAATGCTACTTGATGTGCCTTTTTTTTTTTTTTTTTTTTTTTTTTTTTTTTTTTTTTTTGTTTTGTTTTGTGTGTGGGGAATTGACATGGAACTGTCTGCTTCTGCAGTTTTCACATACCAGATTGCACTGGGCTGTGTAAATAACCGATGGAAAGTCCGAAAGCTGGAATAATAGACACCAGATGATAGGGGGAGTAAAAACATCTGAAGCACAGTAGATCTTGCAGACAACAGCAGAACTTCCTTCTCCTGGAAAGAATGGTTTTTTTAGACCTGTAGCTTTCTTAGCCATGGATATCTCTGGGACTGTGGCCAGGAACATTGGTGATGTGGTGGAAATTTTTGATCTTTTTCTTCCTGAGGAGGGGAACAAGTGAGCCACAAAGTAGACTTCAATATCCTAAGATTAGTTTGACTAGAACACATTAAAAAAACAAAAACTAAAAAAAAGAGAAAAAAGAAACAAACAAAACCACCAAACCCTGTTTCAAATGGTATGAACTTTCTTTTTAGGCTGCCTTGCCCTTGCCAGGAGATCTGTCTTAACAGTGTTTTGAGCTTTTAGAATCGCTGAACCTGGTAGCCCAGAGAAGTGAGTCAGCAAATCCCATCTGAGCCCTCAAGGTCCTGTTCCAAAGGAGGGGTGAGCACACAGTTGCTGCCTTTGAGGGAAGAGAAGCTTCTGCAGTGGGTGTGCAGCTCCTCAGGGCTGTCCTGTGCCAAAGTAAAGGATGTGGGGAGCCTGCTTCAAACACAGGGGGAAGGAAAGCCTTGACATTTAAACAGGTGGAGCTCACTGTGAGCCCTCCTGGTGAACAAACGTGCTGTGGAAGTGGTGGAAGCAAGGGATGATAAACGCAGCCTTGTAATCCAGCCTCACTCAGCTGATGGGGCTTGGATAAGAAAAACAAACCCAATTTTCATTTGTTTTACCAGAATCTTTCATGTCTCCGCCTTCCTCTTTGCTGTGTACGCCTGGTGGTGATGCCAGGGGAGCCTGGAGACATTTACCTGCTGTGTCTGTTTTGTTTCATGGTCTGGTTTGGTTTTTTTAATTGTCATTATTTGTTACTCGTTTCTTGGGCATGTGTAACCCCCTGCCTGTGGTAGTGGGAAAAGAAAGCAAGCATTTTGCTCTTTTGAAGACAGGTGGGGAAGTCCCCACACTCAGTGTTGTATAGGCCTGTTTGCCTTTTGTTTCCCCATACTAATTGGTTGGATTGGATGGTGTTAAGTTCCCACAAATGTGTGTCTGTGATGGAATTCTTATATATCTGGCCTTGGGGAATTCAGCTTTGGAAAATGAAGAGCACATCAAAGCAGGAGGTGGCTGGTACAGTTTGTGTCCTGACTTCCCTCCCACTTCCCCCCTCCCCTGGCTTTTCTTCCCCCTTCTAGAAAGCTTAGGAAAAGAGCCCTTTGTCTTCTATTCAGGAAAATTGCGCTGAAATTCATCTGTGCTTTATTCATCTGCTTTGATTTGTGCCATTCATGGGCAGCTGTGGGTTATGTAGAACAAAGCAGATGAATTCCTAACCTCCACATTCAAGCAGTGTGTTGGGAAAGGTTCAACACCACCCTCCCTCCCCCCACACTCCTTTTTGGGGGTATCCAACCTACATATTACAGCTTTCAGTTTCACTACTGAGACATCTCTGTTTCCTCCACATGCCATTAAAATGGTGTGGCAGAGTTCTGCTGGCTTGTAGAAGGGATGTGTCTTTGGAGATCTCTTTTCTCAGTATGGCAAAGCAGCAGTTTGAAAGTTTGCTTTACTGGAATTTATGATTAAGCATCTTTATTTTCCAATGATGATTTAATTTCTAACATCATCAGCATGAGCAGGGAAAAGTATCCATTTATTTTTCTTCTTTTTTTTCTTCTTTTTATTTTCCATATAGATAGATTATTTACATGTACCCTGCGCCAGATCTTCACCTTGTGTGAACTGGCATAAGATAGAAAATGGATTACATTTTTTTCTTCTTTTTTTTTTCCCCATATAGATAGATTATTTACATGTACCCTGTTCCAGATCTTCACCTTGTGTGAACTGGCATAAGATATTTGAGAGGATCTGCTCTGATTTTATGTGCCAAACACATAAAACATTTGGCAGTATGATTAAAGGGCTTTACCTTCAAAAATTAAGTGTCTTAAAATCAGGCTTCTTTTTTAGACTACTTTAATTTAAATGTGTCATTCATTTTCTCCCCGAATCAGATCTAAAAAAGCGTCATTTCTATTTCTCACCTTATAAATTGTAGAATACACATTAAATTAGATTAAGAAGTGCTGCGCCTCTTAATCCCTTCAGAAAGCAGGATTAGTTTCATAACCAATAGCTTGGTCAACCCCCTCCAAAAGCCAGTGGGTTCTTGAGCAGGCATCATCAAACCTTTTTTAGATTTTGTTGATCCACCTGGAATAACAACTCCGCTCTGTTTCCCTGCAGACTCTTCATACTCGGAGCCTCCCGATGTTCAGCAGCAGTTGAACCACTACCAGTCCGCAGCTTTGGCCAGGAACAACAACAACATCAGCCCAATCCCACTTTCTGGGGGTGCTGCAGGAGTGGAAAAAGCGGAAGCCATCCTTAACTGTGAATTTTGCGAGTTCTCCTCGGGGTACATTCAGAGCATCCGGCGCCACTACCGCGACAAGCACGGAGGGAAGAAGCTCTTCAAGTGCAAAGATTGTTCCTTTTACACAGGCTTTAAGTAAGTGCTCTGCTGAACAGGTGAACTGAACTGGTGAGGGGTTTTTTTTTTCAGCGCTTTAAAAGACTTCTGAGGTCTTTGATGGCCAACAGGAACATGGGCACTGCTGACCAAGGAGAGGAGCGTAGGAAATGCCATGCCAGGTCACAGCAGCATCCATGTAATCCATTTTCTCCTCTCCTGCAACAGCCGGGACCATCTGCTGCAGACAGCAGCACAGTTGCAGAGGGTTTCAGAATCATGGAATTGTTTAGGATGGGAAAGACCCTTCAGATCATGGAGTTAACCATTAACCCAGCACTGCCAAGCCCAGTGTTAAGTCTCAGTGACACATCTGCACATCTTCTAAATCCCTTCAGGGGTGGTGACTCAGCCACTTCTTTGGGCTGCCTGTTCCCATGCCTGACAACCCTTCCTGAGAAGAAATTTTTCCTTAGATGCAATCCAAATCTCCTCTGGTGCAACTTGAGGCCAACAGGTTCACAACATCCCCGTTGTCCACTTGGCACAATCCTTCTTGCAAAACTCATAAGCTCTTCATTTTTCCCTGAGTTTCAGACACATCCCTCTGTCCAGCCATGCCAGTCTCATCTTCTGGCACATGGAGTCAGTGTGCTCTTGCACCTTTAGGATTTTCTCCTTGGGGAACATCCAGTGTTCCTGGATTCCTTTGTCCTCCAGGATGCCCTCCCAGGGGACTTTCTCAGCAAATCCTTTAACCATGCCAAAGTCTGCCCTCTGGAAATCTAGTGTGGCAGTCTGCTGCACCCCTCCTTACTTCTCTGAGATTCTCTGACAATCAAAAACTATCATATCATAATCCCTTTGTCCTTAAGTGTGAAAATTTTCTCTGCAGAAATAATGTAATTTCCACATGCAGCCAGCATGAGACGTCGGACAATCAAGTGTTCAGCGGTGACAGGAGAATTTATTTCACCTTCCTGAAGAAACCCTTCTCATGTAATTTTATTTTTCTCCCCAGTCTTTCTAGCTTAAATGATAGAAAGATGCTATTCTCTTGCACATCTGGTAGCATACAGAGACATTTCAGAAAATCCAATTATTTAAATTTAAAGGCTCGGTGCCTTGTGTGTTTGTTTGTGTGTGGGTTTTTAGCTGCTGTTCTGTAAGAAAAGAGAAAAAGGCACATGTGCAGTTCATCATTTCCTCCTGATGTGCTGAGCCCTTAAGCATAACACCCTGAGCTGACATTTGAGGTCTTAAACTTGTTAAGAGTGACAGTAAACAGTAGGACTGGATCAAGGGAGGAGTTCTGTTGAAGAAAATGTTGAGCACAAACCTGAGAGAATCCACTGGGTCTTCCCTTTGTGGCTTGATCTTTGCTCTCCCCATGTTAAAATTTCCTGCTTATGTTTAGTATCCTGATTGCTCTTTTAAATACTACCAGAAATTTACAGGTCCAATCTGTCTGTGTCTTTCAAGTGCCATTTTCTTTCACCTTGATATTATGAAATAAATCAGGCAGCATTTAAACACGTTCATAGCAGCGTATTTTCTGTCTTAAGAAAGGGAAGAGACAAAAAACCCCCCCAAAAACATGCCAATCCCCTCTTCAAGCTATCCTAAAAACTTAAAAGCATGAGAGCAGTGACCAAAGTTGGCAGAAATTTGCCAACTGCAGAATTCAGTGATATTGGGTTCAAAACCACTTTTTACTCTAGTTCAATGTGTCAAGCCCCTTAACTTTTGCAAAGTTTATCGTTATTTTAGGAAAAAATAACCAAGTGCCCCAAGTTTAGAGACAGCTCTTGATTTCAGTAGTTGGGCTTGTGGTTAAATGGATGTACAGTTAATTTCTTCTGTTGTGCGTATCTCTTGCAACTTCTAAGCATGCAGCCAGTGTAATGCCAGCATGAAATTTTTGGTTCAGAAGTACTGTGAAGTATTCATTCATTCTTCCACACTAATAAGTACAATATTCTAAGTCTTGGGTTTTCAGATCATTACAGCTGATGCTTTGAAAGTTAAACAACTCAGTGCCAAACTTGCTGTGTGCACAAATCCCTTTGGTAGCCACAGTCTAAACTGTGTAGCTGGTTAGATCAAGATGGTTAAGGATGTTTTCTGCCTGAAATAAGTTTGTCCTCCCCTCTGCAAGCCCAGAACAGCTGACAGATTTTGTTCAACTTGCTAAAAATTCAACCTTCACCGGAGAAAGCGCGCTGGATGTTTCAGCCCAAAGACAGATAGTGAGCATGAAAGGATGGGAATTCTTTTGCTATCTTGGCTATAGCAGTGTGACTATATGGAGCAGCCCATGCAGCAGAATATCTATCCTGTCACCAGGAGCACCTGCTTTGAGGGCAGGAGCCTGCAGATTGCTCCGCTCACGTGTCTCCCGTGTGAGCAGCCCCTCTGCGGGGCCGCGCGGACAGGGCTGAGCGGCACCTGCACCTCTTTGCCCCACACGTCCCTTTTAGAGAGCTGTGGCGCCTCGCTGCTGCCCTCCTGACTGCTGCCATTGTCTCCCTCCTCTCCCACAGATCTGCTTTTACTATGCACGTGGAGGCCGGGCATTCGGCAGTCCCCGAGGAAGGACCCAAAGACCTTCGCTGCCCTCTCTGTCTCTACCACACCAAATACAAACGCAACATGATCGACCACATAGTTCTGCACAGAGGTAAAAACATTCATGTCCGTGTCTGTGTCCAGTGAGGGGAGTGCTGGACAGGGGCCTGGTTCTGGTTTCCTTCAATATTTCAGTCTGGTTTCATTAAATTTTTCCTCTCTCTGTACATGAGGACAAATACGTCGAAGGAGTCACTAGCGCTTGATTGTCTTTTTGTTTCATTTCTATAAGATGCAACTGATTTATCTCCTGTAAATTCCAAAGTTTGCCAGTGCTGAAACAGGGCAGGTTTGGGATAGTTTTTAAGGTTTTCCTCAAGGGAGGTGAAAAGCTATCAAACAGCTGTTTAGAAAGAGTTGCCCTAATTTGCAACTTCGATCTAGGCCAGAGTTGTGCCCTGACCATGTCCTTGTTATCTTAAAGGTCTTGCTATCATAAAGTCACCCAAAAGGTTTATCAGCTAACCCTAGAGGCCTCAGAATATCCCTTGATAAATTCCTTGAATATTTTCTCCTCCGTGTTCCTAGGAACAAAATAATTATCTCATTTTTCGCTTTACTGTAAGGCTCCTTTTCTGTCTACACCTCTCCATTTTTAAATACTTTTTTTATTTTTTTCAGCCTGCTACAAGTGGGAGTAGGGGATTTCTATATTCTATTAACTGTGGGCTTGGTGGCTCAGAAGAGACAGCAGTTGGGGCTCTCTGGGCTGGGATTTCTGCCCACAGCTATCACACTTGATGCTTGTGGATGGTCTGTTGGCTGCCGAAACCCAAACCCATGTGTTGGGATGGCACTCTGCCTGCGTGCAGGTTGGGCAGAGATTCACAGTGGGGTACTGCTGGTGAGCAAACACAGGTTTTGCATGCCATCTTTTTCCTGGAGGAGATTCTGGTGTGACAAGTGCTGTCGTAATTCCATGTAGCATACCACTTCTCAGTGCTGGTAGCTTGAAGTCCTTCTTGTACCAGCTCACTGAGCTTGGCAGAATTCAGATTTCTTTCTAGCAGGGCTAGAAAGAAATCTGGCAGGTGTAGCAGGGCTTCTGTGAGGGAACATCTGGGGAAATGACCTGAAAGCACAATACAAAGCTGACATATTTGGTTGCAAGGGTTTGGCCGATGCTTTGGCTTTTACTTCCTGCCCTTGAACGTGTTGCTGTGTCAGATTTTGCCTGGTTTTCTCCATTTTGTGGCCATGCCAGGGCTCCAGCAGACAATGCCAGGCCTTTAAAACAGAGGGAACTGGATGGGTTTAGGGTATTTGCCATCATGCATAGGTTGGGTGTGGGGAATGTCCAGTTGCAGAAGTGGAAGAGCACTTCATCAAGCAGCTCTGCTGCTTGTGCAGAGCTGTTTCTGACCAGTTGAAAGGAGGTTGTCACCTCCTGGGTGAGTGAAACTGTGAATCTTTTCTTCTGTAGGACTTCCTTCAGTTGCACAAACCAACCTCAAAGAGTTTTTGCTGCTGAAAGAAACCTTATGGCAAAAGGACGTAATGGTCTACACACCACAGTGCTGGGGGGAGGAAAAAACAGAGTAAAGGAAGTTTTAATGCAAATGGGATTATAGCTGATGAAGAGTCTCAAGAGGCCACAAAAGGGTTTTCTTTGACATCACGCATCCAGGGTTCATACTTAGAGTGATTTCTTGTGCACACATCCAGCTAAAAAACAGCCCTCTACTGTAGTGCTTAATTGTGTGGCAGCTGAAGCAGATGGTTTTGACAAGATTTAATGTGCACTGGAAAAGAGACTGAGGGGTAGTCAATGTAGTCTGAGATAGCCATCCTGTTTTATGGCCATTGCATTGGCAAAGCAAGGGCATAACCCTGAGCTGCAGCCCAAGAAAATTAGTTTTGAGGTAGATGGAGTGGTGCAGTATGTAAAATCAGGAGTGAAGGATTCGATCCACTCACAGTTAATGTTCCTTTTGTGCAAAAGGCATGTTTACAGATGCATGACTCTTACATTACTTCCAAGTTGCTGCACCCCTAATCCTTGGTGAAGCAGCATGTGCTTGAAATGGAGAATATATTTGCCTCCTGATGAGTGGCTACAGAGGCTGAATTTCACAGGGTGAAAGCAGTATCAGCTAGAAGCTTGAATGCCTAGTGAGTAAAAAAAATATATATATAGGGCAAGGAATTTGCTTTCCATGAAGAAGGAGAAGTTCCAAGAGCTTCTCTCATGCCCCACCTGCCCCTGAGCAGTGCCAGGGCAGTTCATCCTCCCTCCTGTGGGTACAGCGGGTGCTGCAGGTCACTGAGGAGAAGTTTGGCTCTCTAGTTCTTCCTGGTCTTTATTACAGGCAAGGGGAGACAGAGGATTCCTGACCTAGCAGCCCGTTAGCCTTTAATTTATGCTGCACAACACAGTTAGTGTGTCACAGAATCAGGTTGGAAAAGAGCTCTGAGACCATCGAGCCCAACCTGTGGGCAGTGCCCACCTTGTGCCCAGCCCAAAGCTCTGGGTGCCACCTCCAGGTGCTCCTGGGACACCTCCAGGGATGGGGACCCCAAACCTCCCTGGGCAGCCCCTGCCCGTGCCTGACCACCTTTTCTCCTGATGTTATCCTTTCCAGCAGCATTCCCCTTGTTAATTTTGAAGTATATTGGTGTTTTTTCAGGGCTGAATCCCACGTACCAAGTTCACTGTTGGCTATGCTTTTAAATCCTTGGGCATTTTTGTTTCTTATCCTTCCTTTAAAGAACCTAGTGATTTTCTTATTCCATATAAGAGAATACCACCCATATGTTTAAATACCTTTAATTACCTTTAAGGTAAATTTTCAGATTTACCCATCTCCCCAAAGGCTTCCTTGCTACAGATCCTGGTTCCTTGTACATGCTTTTTTTCTGGCATTTTCCATTGTACATGCAGCTTCACAGATACACTCAGAATCCTTATGCAGTGCTTGCTTTTGACTACTAGAATCCAAATATTACTTGTTCTGTGGGTGCAGTTTGGATTTCCAGGCAAAAATGTGTATTTTCAAAACCCAGGATGACCATGTAATTGGTCTGTGTCTGGATAGTAGGACTGCCTTTTTATTTTTTTTGTTTACCTTTGAGGGAAGGAATTGAGTTATATATGCTTTGATGTGCTGCTGAACAAAGATCTCTCCTTACAACTAAGGACTAATAGAATCCTTAGCCTTGAGCCAAAAAATGTATGTCTGCTTTGAGTTACAGTACTGAGAATAGTTAGTCATTAATGTCCTTTCAGTTCACTCCCTGGTACAATTAGCCTGAATATTCCAGCCTAGTGGAAGGATTGGATTTCTTGAACCAAGATGATGCTTTTGTTAGGTGTTTATTTTGTTGTTAATTTTTTAATTACCGCTCTTGCAAAATTGTTCCACAAGTTGGGACATCTTTTTGTGAGGTTTCTGCAGTAGTCTTTGATTAGACACAGATGGAACTTTGAAGAAATCTCACGGGGGGTAAAGAAGCTACCTCTTCAATTTTTGTGTGGGGTTTATGGTTTGCTGCAATTTTGTTGGTTGTCCAGACATGATAAGTGCATTCTAAATGAGTAATTAAATAAACAGAGCTTTGCAAGGGCAAGCTGGAGGTGAGAGCATCACCTTAAGAAATGTAACATTCCAGGTCCAGGTAGCCCTGCAACATGAACACATCATGTGAAAATTATAAATCATTCCCTGAAATAGAAATCTTCCAATCTAGAGTTGATATTTGTGTCTGTTTTGCCCTTCTCTTACTGTGTTGCCTTTGATTTGGGGCTCTGTGTGTGTGGTTGTGAGGTAATAGGTTTTGTTCACATGAATAAGAGAATGCTGCTTTACTTCAGGCTGATAGATTTAAAGTTTTATACCATGGCATGTTTTAGCCTTTTTAATCCGTGCCAGCTGTTAGAGGAAAGGTGAACGTTAAAATATTTTAATCAATATTTCTGTCTTTGAAAACTTCCCTTGGCTTTTTCACTTCTGAAACCAGCTGTGTCACTAATTTCTGAGAGCCCGAAAGCACGCAGCTGCAACAACCTTGTAAAAAGTTTCTCTGGTGATCTCAGCAGCACAGCTTTGAATTCTGCTGTGTCTTAAACCCTATTCTCCCCTCCCCTGTTTCCACCCTGAATGGCCACTGTTTGGTTTCTTTATAGTTAGAGAAGCTGCTGTTGGTGTAGAAAAGAATCCTAAGTCTTTGGGTGTTTGTTTTTTCGGGTTTTTTGGGGGGTTAAGGCATAGCCTTGGGGAAAACTTCAAAAAGAGGAAGTCAGGAGATAGATAAGTTTTGTGCTCAGGGAGAAGCTAGGCAGGATGGAATATTTTGTTGAGCTGCAGAAAAAGAAAGGCCTTGCTGTAAAGGGAGTGTGTGTTTCTGTAGTTGTCTTTGGATGTAATTTTACCCTCCTCACTAGAAGAAAGGGCCCTTTGGCTCAGATCCATGTGTGCACTGCCACGTCTCACATTCCTTCAGCCTTCATGTCTACCATAAGAGATTCAGGCCTCTTTTTTTTTTTTTTTTTTTTTTTCTCCTGTCCTTGGGGATGAGCCTGGATGAGGAGGATCAAAAAACCCTCCTTTAGTATGCAGTGCATAAGGAGGAGCAGTGCTAAGTTTTGAGTGTTCTAGTTCAAAATGCCAGTTTGGGTAACAAAAGCCTTAATGAGGATCTGCTGGTGACCCTCAGCTGAAGGGTGAGATTTGGGGTTTCTCTGGTGTGCACAGCGTGGAGGGAACCACAGTGGATGAGTGTTGAGGCACATCAGATTCTGGCTGTGTCAAATGACCGAAATTAATTGCTGCTCTGTTAAACATCACTGCTTTGTTAGAGGGAGTGCAGAGTTTAAAAACTCAGCAAGGGCATTTTCAGTACATCATGCGTGCAGAGCCTGGGCTTTGGGTAAATCAGGAAGTTCTGCTGCTGGCTGAAGTTGCACAGCCTTTTTCCAGGGAGAAGTGCTGCCTTGCTCACCTTCTCAATCCCCAGAGGGCAGGTTTGGGTGTGGTGGTGAGGACACCAGCTCCAATTTGTGCAGAGCCAGCAGTGTGTGATGCTTTGGGAAGCACACCCTGCAGCTCCCCTGTTTATTGCTTTTGTAGAAGCAGCTCCCAGCTGCTATCAAGTACTGAACAAAAACAAACTTTTGGTCTGGGCTGATTTATGGCTGGGTTTCGTGTTCCTAGGCTCTGCTCCTCTGACTCGTAGATGGAGTCTTGCTCGGCCCAAAACCTTTCATACTCATCCTCTTCACCCCCCCGTCACAGAGGACACCTGCACTTGTGGCTCTTGGGGATTAAGAGGACGATTTTCCTGGTGTTGCTGAGTGAGTGTTGTGCTGTCCCCACAGAGGAGAGGGTGGTTCCCATCGAGGTGTGCCGTTCCAAGCTGTCCAAGTACCTGCAGGGAGTCGTTTTCCGCTGCGACAAGTGTACCTTCACCTGCTCCAGTGACGAGAGCTTGCAGCAGCACATAGAGAAGCACAATGAACTGAAACCCTACAAATGCCAACTCTGCTACTATGAGACCAAACACACAGAGGAGCTGGACGCTCACCTTCGAGATGAGCACAAGGTAGGACCCCATTGGCTTTAATTTGTGGCGATCTAGTCTTTGCAAATAGTGAATTGGTTTATTTGCATGTCTGACTAGCCAGCTTGACACTGGGGTTATTTTTTTATCCCTCCCCAGATCTGAAAGCAAATCCCATGTTGTGCTTCCCTTTGGGTTATTTTTCTTCTCCCTCCCCATGTCTGAGAACTAATCCCATGTTGTGCCCCCCTTTCTCATTTTTCTCTTTATTTATCTTTTTTGTTGTTGTTGTTTCTTCAGAAACTGAACAATAATAGTTTTTGAAGCTGTTCAGATTGATCAGAATTGGCAAATTGCTGCTGCATGCAGCGTGTGATTATCTGGAGAAGGCCCTTGTGTGTGCTGGGTTTATCTACAGGGGGTGGGGAAAGAGTTGTGGAACAATACCAGGGCAGTGTGATTCAGCCCCTGTGAAAGGCAGGAGATTCCAAACACAGGATTGCTCTGGTAACTTCAGCAGCATGACATGCCACGCATATTTTAATGACAAAGAGGTCTATACATCCCCTTTTACCTTTAACAAGGGAAAGATAAACAGCAAGTCTAACCAGGTCCTCAGCCAAGGCTGCTTTGGAGGTTTTGTGGATTACCTGAGAACATATCAGGTCCAGTCTTTGAGAAGTCATTAAAGGCTCTCCACAGACTGCTAGCTTTGAATTTCTGTAGCTGAGAAATGTTTAAGTTCTAGAACTGAGATGTGTTTTGGAATATTTCCTGGAGTGCTTCCTTGGCAGGTTGCCAGGGGAGGCAGCTATATGCCTTCCCCTCCTGGAGCTTAGCTGCCCACTAAAGGTCCTCACTAAAGGCTTCATTGACTGAATGACTTTTCCTTAAAGCCAAATATATATGGAAGGTATTAGCAGCAGAATCCCAGGGGAAAAAAAAAAAAAAAAAAAAAAAACAAAAAACAAACCAAAAAACAACCGTTTTCATGCTCAAAAAAATATTTGGCCATCTTATAAAACCAAACTTTGTTAATTTATGTTGGCATGCTAGGCTCCTCTGCCACCTTTATTACTTCTGGAGCATCTTCTGTGATTCAAATGGTACAGAAGGAGTTCCACACCTCCTGGTGCCTGCTGTGTCCAGGAGGAACTATTGCTTGGGGTTTTTTGACACAGTTCATCAAGGGATTGCTATTCCCTTAACTTAGCTCTCCCTTCTGATCTGGATCTGCAGTAGTGGTGCTGGTAGTTTAAGGTATCATTTCCCCTTTTTTGGGGGGTAAATTATCCCTCTGCAATTTGTGTCTTAAGTTCGGGGCTCAGATACTACCCAGGTTGTACAGTGCACCTTAAAAAGAGTTTCCTTTACATGAGCTGAGTCGAATCAAGTGCCTTGCATTGTTTGTTTGTTTAAACCTCTGTGGGTGATGTGTTAAGTTCGAGAACCTGATCACAACCGTCTGTAACCCAGAACCAGGAATCCTCACACCTCCACATTCAGGATCCTTTGCTGTTTGGATGTGTCCTGCAGCCCGCTCCACATCCTCCTCGGGCTCATTCTCATTTCCTTTCCCACAGAGGGGCAAAGAGCAGCCAGTGGGTGTTGCTATTTCATTCAGCCCCTTGCAGGATGCTCGCTGCTCCCTCTCCACCCCCTCTGCCCGCCTGGCTCAGTGCCTGTGCTGCTGCTGCTGCTGCTGCTGCTGCAAGGGCTGTCTCTCTGCATGAGAGATGAATCCAAAACCCTTCCCAGCAGTGATCAATGAGCTCAGGGGGCGCTTGTCATGCAGCAAGTATTAGCCTCGGTGTCCTGGTCACGCTCCACGCTCTCCGCCTCCGCTGTAAATCTGGGCTGCTGCTCCTCTTGGATGTGGAGCAGTTCCTGACTCCCGTGCCCTGAGCTGCTCCTTTCATACTGCTGCTGTGAGCTGTTAAGTAGCTGGGTGCATTTCACCCCAGGGTTAGCTGAATTTGACTGCTGGGTGAAGTGTTCCCATTATAGGCTGCTGTATCAGTTTGCAAAGCACTTCGCAGCCCGGGCGTAATGAAAATTAATCTGTTATTAATGAGTGAGAGTGTATGTGCCACACAGCAGCCATGTGCTCAGTGGGAAAAAAAAAGAACCATCCTTTCATGAATAAAGCTGAATGAACCCGTCACAGAGAGTTCCCCTTCAGCGTGGATGTGTGGTAGCAGTGTTTGATCACAGCAGTTGAATAATGCCATAAAAATGAGGATATGACTGGATGTTTTACATCTCTTGGATGAAGAAATGAAGGGGGTTTACCCAATCTCATTAATTGCCAAAAAAACAGAAATGAGAAATGCAAAATAAACAGCAATGGAAGAATCACTGGCCCTGGAAATAAAAGAGTGTTAATTTGATTATGGGGGCTGCATGTCACCTCGAGCTGAGCAGGCTTTGGGGTGTACCTTGTTTTATTCTGCATTTGTGGCCACTTTTCTGGCTGGTTGGTGATTGTGCTGAGTGCTAACAGAAGTGTTTCTTTCAAAGGTGAGTCGTAATTTTGAGCTGGTTGGACGGGTTAACTTGGACCAGTTGGAGCAAATGAAAGGGAAAACAGAGAGCTCTAGCAGTGATGAAGAGGAAAAAGAAGAAGAGTTAAGCCCCAAGCCTCAAGAGAGAGGTCAGTGCAGCTCTTTGATGTGTTGGGGGGGTTTTGTTGGATTTTTTTGGGCACTGCAACCTCCCTCACCAATCTAACCATGCCAGGTCAGCTGTTGAGTGGACAGCACATATTCTGCAGAAATACTAACAGAATCTTACTGAATTTCCTGAAGACACAGCTCCTGTGGGAATCTTGTGTTTCTAATCCTCCTTACAAGTTTTTTGTCTGTTCAGAGAGAATACATACTATGAGATAGCATCTGTGACTAATCTGCCTGTTCAGATACCATCTATAAGGGCTTGGAAAACTATGTAAGTGTATTTTAGTGGCCTGTCAGATTTTCTCGTTTTGGTAACCAGTTTCCAGCTTTCACTTGGCATTGCCCAAGTGGGGGATGAAAGTTCTTTGATAGTTAAATGAAGGGTTTCCTTTCCAACGACCTTCTCCCATGAAAGGCAAGTTATTCCAATATCAGGTGGAACTGTGTTTTGTTCTGGTGCAACAATGCATCATATAATGCAATAACCTTTTAAAATCTTTAGTCCCCTCATGGTTTGAAGGACAGGCCACCCAATTCTTGATGCTGACAACTCCACTTAGCCAAGCTCTGTGTACTTCAGCTAAAGGTACACCACCATTCTCAGTAAATATTTTTCTCCTGATTTTTTAGCTTTCAAATTCACTCAAGAGCTTTTGACAAAAAAAAAGGCGTCTCTGTACATGTTTTCATGCTTTCAGGCATTGAAAAATTCCCATTTCTGGATTCGCAGGTATTTTACAGAACTAGGGGGTTAAGATCATGCTTCTTGCCTTATAACAGCAAGACCCCAGCATCTTGGATTTTATTTTGTGTCCCTGCAGCACGAATTCAGTTTGTGCTCATCAGCAGCGCTTCAGGAGCAGTTAGTGATGGCTTTTAACTTGAATGGGAATGCAAGCCAATTGGATAGGAAACCATTTATGTTTTAGAGAAAAAAAACCCTGCACAAGGTCTTGGAAGGTAGAAAACTCAGAGGAGGGATGTCAGTTCCACTTGTGCATCTCAGAATTCAGCATTCCTTAGGGACAGCTCCAACTCTCTGGGCTTCCCGTGTGTCTGGAGCAGTGATTGTGCCATGATTTGACTAAAGCACCAGCCCACCTCAGCTGCAGATGCAGCAGGCTGATTAATGTCCTGTGTGGACCCACGGGTAGCAGGGGGTGAGGAGTCAAGCTGTCCTTGCCAGGATTACCTGAGCATTACACACAGGCACAGGTGCTGAGGTCACCTTGGAGGCACCAAGGAGAAGAAAGTGCTCTCTGCCAAGCCTCACAAATCCCTGTGCGTGTGCCACATGTGCAGGGGGGGCAGCCCAAGGTGAAGTTCATTGTTTAAATTGGCTTTAGGTTACACCCTGGAAGTATAAAAACCATCACCTTCCATGCTGGAGTATTACATGTGCAAGGGTTAATAGATGTGCTGTCCTCATGTTTCAGAGTTAAACAAGGCAGCATTTTGATGATGCTGTACTTTTTTTTTATTTTCACCTCTGTCTCTGTTTTCTTTAATCTGTGGCTGGCTAAAATGATTTCTGCATGCTTGTTTGGATGACCAGCCCAAAAAAAATCAGGTGTGCTTTCAGGTTTGCTTTGCAGCATTTCTTTTTTCTCTGGCCTGTAGGGTTGATGTTTCACCCTTTTTTTTTCAGGTTTTTTTTTTTTTTTGTCCTTTTCAACCTCTTAACCATTTGTGATAGATTATAGTAAAATAGGTAGAAAATGCAAAAAACACTTATGCCTACTACAACAAGGATATTAGAAAAAATCCAGTTGTATTGATTGCATTTTTCTAGGTAAGTTATGTGAATTACCACTCATAAGGTGCAAGATTTTTGAAAAATGTCCCAGTGAGACAGGAACTGAAGGATGCATGCTGGCATCTCCCTGGGCAGTTTCAGAAGATCCTTCTGACCCAGAAACGGTTTGCCCTGGGAGCAGAGAGACAGACCTGAGGTTTCAAACAGAGCCTGTCACAGTGGCTGATGCTGTCACAGCTTCCAAACCGCTTCACACCGTGCAATCCCGGTTGCTGCTGGGGTGCACCTGGCAATTCCAGGTTTGTGGTGTTAGCAGGGAAGTGGGACTTGCTGAGAGTGCTCCAAGTGTCTGTCTGAGGTCTGTGACCTTGGGAGAATTAAGATTTCTTCTTCCCTGGATTCACCACTTTGACTCGAGCTGCTCTGTGCACTACTGAGGGTGCAAATAAGAAACTGTGGCTCCTTCAGATGGGCTGCTGGACCAAGCAAAGGCCATTGTCCACGTGGGCAGGCAGAGCTGGGCAGCACTCTTGGATGGGAAAGGAAGGGGTGGTAAAGGATATAGAATAAAAGGAGAATAAAAGACCATGCCAAGAACAGCTTTCTAGGCAGAACTGTGCCTCAGAGAGGCTGTTACTGACCTTTATGTCTTGGTCTCAGCACATCAAGAGGTGTTTTTCCATAATGGGCAAAAATTAAGTGTCCATGAGTGACGGCAAAACCACAGAGAGGTCAGGCATGTGTGCAATGTGTCACTTCCCCTCTGCAGGACCCAGGGAAGAGCAGCTTCTGATAATCCTCCAGGGAAGCAGCCCAAATTCACATCCCTAGAGGCAAAAGTTACTGGGGAGTAGGATGAACAAGATGGTGTTGTCTGAAGGGGTGGTGGATTTACCACAGTAACACTTGCTTAACTTAATGGGGATTTTGCAGGTATAAATTATGGGCTTGCTTGGGCTGCAAGAGCCCTTTAAAGAGCATCCAGTCCCACCCCTGCCATGCTCAGGGTCTCCTTCCACCATCCCAGGTTGCTCCAAGCCCCATCCATAGCTATGCTCTAATGTAGAACATCAGCAGCATTTGCTTCCAAAACTGTTACCCACCAAAAATATTTATCCCAGTGTCATGACTAGTCTGTGTGTTGCAGTGTGTTTATACATTTGTGCCATGCTCAAGATGTTAAAAATCCAGATGTAAACTGAGCTGATGGCATTTGCTGCTTGCATTCTGGTGCTCCCCAGCAGAGCACCAGAATGGTATTTATGGTGTTTAACCACATAATAAATGAGCCCCCAACAATAAGAAATGCAAGTCGATTTTTTTCCTTTTATGGGAAGAGGTCAAAAAATTGTGTCAAGAGCCATTTCATATAAAACTGAAGTAAAGGTTAGCTAGTGAGAAGTGTGTCACAAAAATGCATTTTCAGGACTTAGGTGTGGGTAATAGGGGATGTGTGAGCAATTTTGAGTTCACAGACTGATCCTGAACAGAATAAGTCTGAGAGTGAAGAAATCAAGTGAGCAGAGATCAGAACCAAAATTAAGCAAAATCCCTTTTCTTTTATTATGTAGTTCAGGAGGAACAGAATCAACAGAAAGACATTCTGTTGATTTCTTGCTTAAGATAATCCCTGCTAAGGAATTAATGCTCTGAGCAGATGGTGCTGTCTCATTTCCAGCAAAAGAATCAAGTGAGATAGTTCATGCAATTATTTTCAATGGCTTGTGCGGTGATCTTCTTAATTTGTGAGAAAATGTTTCATCTTTTGTCAGAGCAGGCTGTGTTCTCATGGAGCTTGGCTTTCTGGAATGTCATTCCCTGAGCTGCCAGTGACTTCACTCATATTACAAGGTGCTTGACACTTCTGCAAATGAGGCCCCAAGCATTTTGTGTGAAAGATTAGGATGAGCATGAAAACACCTATGCAGTTAAGATGCAGCATAGTCCATGAAGCTTTATGATCTATTACAAGAATCACATATTAAATGTACCAAATCCATGTGTTTCCTGAAATTTGTACTACTGGTTCCAGAATTATAGATGGACTCGAGTGGGGATTTTTGACTTTGCTTTCCTAAGCTTTGCAGTTTTTGGTACAGAATATAAATTCCACAGTCTCTTCATTTGTTGAAATAGAGGAGCAGGGTCTAGTAACTTGTTAACCTTACTTGCAGAGATGGGATTTGTCACTTGCAGCGTCACTTTTCTTTTCAGCAGCTCCGTTTTCCCAGTTATTTGACAAGAAAGTCCTTTTGCTTCTCTGGAGCGAGAGGTGCAGCAGAGAGGACCAGAGCAGGATCACTGTGGTGGCAATTCCCTTCTTGCCTGGCTGTTCCGAGCTCACGGGCTGTGCTGTCTTTTTCCCAGATCCCATGATGTTTCCTGACAGCAGCGCTCCAGAGAAACGCTTCCCGTGCGAGTTCTGCGGCCGATCCTTCACCGAGGGCTCCGAGTGGGAGCGGCACGTGCTGAGGCATGGCATGTGAGTTGCGTTCTGTTCCCTTGCCAAGCAGCCAAAGGTGCCAGTACATCTCTCTGTGTTCCCCCCAAACCCATCCCTGCCCTCCCAAAAAACTGCTGTAAATGCCAACATATTTCTGTGAAGACCAGATTTGTTGTTGGATAGTCATTGAATGTCTCTGCGTCCTTTTTAACTCTGCTGCCCAGGGTGGCTGTAAGCTGTAGAGTTTAACTGTGATTCTAGAACTTAAGATTGTCCCCAGGTAAATGCCTCTTGGCCAGGATTAACTTCCCCAAAGTGTGCTGTTGATTTTTTTAAAAAAAATTTTCCTCTCTAGGGCAGTTTGCACACTATGGGATGATACACATAGCAGATAGGAATCTCTGGAGCAATCTGTTTCTTCTTTTGATGTAGATCTCACTGGTAGCAGAGACCTCTTTTCTAGCCAGAGTTCATTCATTCATTCATTCAAGAGTAGATTTCATTCAAGCCTGCTGACATGTGGGAAGCATCTGAATACAACATTGTGGGTTAACTGCGTTGGAATGAGAAACAATAACTTCTCTTACCCTTAAGAGAATGTAAGTCTGAGCATAAGTACTGGAAATTCTGCAACCTGTGAAAAGTTTTATTGGATTTCAGTAACTCATTGGGAAAAACACTCTTTTTCTGTGCCTTTGCTAGGTGCCTGCTAAGTCTTGTTTACAAGGAACCTGGGAGATGGGAATAAACTTCAGGTGTCACATTTTGAGTTCTTCCTTCTGACCCCAAACCTGTCCCAGCGCAGAACAAACAAAGATTCCGTTTCAGGGCTAGAATGTCCCACCAGCAGCTCCACTCCTCCTCCTCCTCCTCCTTTCCTTTGGAGCCAGTGGCGTGGCTGCCTCTTTGGAGAGTGATCTGCTGCTGTCCCTCCTGTGACAGGCACGGGCTGGCTTTGCTGTGTGCCCTGACTGTTTCTGTTTCCTGCAGGGCGCTGAACGAGAGCAAGCTCCGGAGCAGCGAGGACAGCCAGCCCAAGGAGGACGTGGAGGACGCGGCCAGCACGCTGCCAGAGGAGAAGGAAAGCATCGAGGCCATGGTGCTGGACTACTCCCACACTGGGGAAACAGCCGTCAGCATGGTGGCTGCTGACCAACCTCTCCTCGACACCCCGGAGGCCAAAAGCGAATAAGAAAAACAGCGAGTGTGGTGTGGTTCTAATCGACAGTACTTGAACAGTGATGAGCGGGGCGGGGCAGGGCAGGGCGGGCAGAAGGAAGAAATAAAGCTGCTTTTAGGACTGAATGATCTATTTTCAAAGCACTGGTACCTGTGTGAGTGTGTGTATATTAAAGTTATTTAAGTGATGGAATAAGTGGCTCCATTACATCACTGCATCTTTGTTTTCCTCCCGGATCTGACGATGGGAAGTTTACGCTCATCTTTGGACTAATGAAGCAAAACTCCCCGTGTTTTTCCTACATTTCACATCGTGCTTTGCAGTGGAGACTTCGATTGTTTTATGAGTGGAAGCGTCGTGAGCGTGGAAGAAGTGGTAGGGGGACAACTTTTGGACGCACAAGTTTGTGTGCGTTTTTCTAGTTTTAATACATAACGCTTTTCCAGACTGAAAGCAATTGCTTTAGAAAAGAAAATTAAAAAAAAAAAAAAAAAAAAGGAAAAAAAAAGGAAAATTAAAAAACCACCACAGGGAAAACAAAACAAAACAAAAAAAAATGGAAAACAGAAAAAAATTAAAAAAAAAAAACAAAACAGAAACTGCTTTGCTTAAAACAGTCACCTGTTTCCTAGTACCTCAGAATTAACCAAGGGAGATCTCTGCATTTGTCAGTACTACCTGTTGTTGTTGTGGTTAAATGTAGAGAGACTGCTGGGCAAGGTGGTGAATGGAGGAAGAAAAAAAAAAGTTTTAAAGAAAGGAAAAACAAATTGTGCTTAAAATCCCAGTGTGGGTTTTATTTCTTAAAATACTGTGATTTTTTTAATTATTTTAGTAAAAAAAAAAAACAAAAAAAAGAGAGAGATACTTTAATTCCTAGATAACTGTTTGTGAATTGTCATCCTTTATTCCAGGTAAGCTGTTTGTTAGTATTCAGTTATAATTTTAGTATTTGGTAGATTTCATGTGACTGATTGTGCGGTTTTGTTTGCCACACGTTTTGTTTTCTATCAGCTGAGGTGTTACAAATACAGCACAATTAAGTTTCTCATGTAAAAATGAGTATTTCTTTTTGAGTGGGGGACAGGGAAAGGAGACTAGATCTTGTGAATAGAACCTTTTTTTGTTGTCGCTGTCGTCGTCGTTGTTGTCCTCGTTAATTTTAAACATAATGGAGATAACAAAGAAGTTTTAACTTTAAAAATAAAAAAAACTAAAGAACCAAACTTACAGCACAGCTATGCAGCTCATGGGCCAAACACATGGGTCCTCATAACCGTTCTGTTGCTTGTCATATTAACATCTATCAGTCTCACAACTGTAAATTTTCGTTGAGATTGGCTGCCTTTTTTTTTTCTCTTTTTTTTTTTTTTTTAAATTCCGTCTGTGGTTTGTGCGTGGGTTTTTGGTTGTTTCTCTTTTTTTTTTGTTTGTATTTCTGTTTTGTTTTGTTTTGGGATTTTTTTGCTGTTTTTTTGGTGTGGTGGGAGGGAGGGGTGTCTGTTAACACATCTTTTTGCAAGCGGAGGTGAGTTGGTTACACACGACATTGAGCCTGGAGAACTACTTTTAACTCGATTCAGTGGATGGAGTTGCTGAGTTTTTTTTCCCCTCCTCCTTAGCTTTTTAGCATGAGGGGAGCAGTGTAGAATGGATAGGAACCTTCATACCTTAAGTGGCTGATCCTGCAACTACCCCCTGGGTAGAAAGCCTATTTAAACTCAAATTTGGGGATTTTGCCTGAGCGGCCAACACAGGATCTGGTGCCCACGGTATGTTCCGATTGTGAACAAAAAAAAAAAAAAAAGAGGAGAAAAAAAAGAAAAAAAAAAAAAAAGAATTAAAATTATTTCAGAAAAAAAAAAAAAAAAAACAAAAAAAAAACAGCAACAAAAAAAGAGAAAAACGAGAAAAGAAAAAAAAAACTGAAAAAAAAAGTTTCTTTCCAAAAAGTAGAAAGTACTTGACTGAAACCTAGTTTTAGAAATGCATGTGTCTTCGTTTGTTTTTTTTGTTTTTTGGGGGGGATCTGGGGGAGGGGGAGGGGGGAAAATAGGAAGCTCTCCAGGAAATTGTGTCCTGGAGAGCTTCACTTAAAAGCGATGGCAAAAATGTTGCATTTGTGGAATAAGTGCTACTTGAGAAGCATGGTGTTTTGCTTTTGGGGATTCATCAATTGTGTGTTAGGGGGATTCTTTCAATTTTTCTGTTGTTTTGTTTTTGGTTTTTTCTTTCTTTTTGTTTTGTTTTGGTTTCTTTTTTTTTTTTTTTAATAGGGAGGGAACATCATAGAAAAAGACACATTGGAGGGACAAGTATAAGTACACATTTTGTGTCTGTATTTGTTTTTTAATTGGCATCATTTCAAATATATTTAAACAGTTCCATACCTGGATTGGGTGTTTGTAATGGTTACCAAAAAGGAAAAAGAAAAAAAAAAAAAAAAAAAAAAAAGAAACAATGATTGTGACATGCTTTTATCACTACTTAATTTTTCAAATAACATGTAAATATTGTAATCCATTGGATTTTGTTTTGCTAACCTGTAATAAAAAAATATGGGACCATTATCCTTTTAACAAGCTTAGAATGTCATATTTTTTTCCTTTTTTTCTTTTCCCAAAAATGTATACCTGATATATTGTGGACACACATTTTAGGTGCATTATTATGATTCTGTTGACTGTAATGACATAGAATTGAAAATAACATTTTTTTCATTGTTTAATTTATACAGAGGACTTTTTCAGAGTTTGACAGAAGGAAATAATAGCAAAATGCTAACCCATTGGCTTCAGCACTCGGTATTTCCTGATTTTAAAATTACTGCTTACTGATGGGGGATAGGAAGGGGATACTGAACTGTTGCACTGACGGGTTTGTTTTTTTTAAAAAAAAAAAACAATGAAAATTAATAAAAACTTTTTAAGAGTGCTTGCTCGTCTTGCGTGGTTTTTATATTGATATTACTCTGGAGGTGGGTCGCTACAAGTTACTGGTTCTGCAGCTCTGGGGGGAGAGCAAAATCCTCTTTTTTCCCTCCCGCAGCCTTTCCCCCAGTGCTTCACTGGGAATTTTTGATTTGCAGGTTGTGGGGAGTGGCTTGCCATAGCTCACACAGGTCTAGGGTCTACAACATCCCCCAAAAATGCCTCGAGTGTGCCCCAGCCCAACACCCTCGAGAGGTCAGGGGCACCCTGCCAAGCTCTGCTGACTCCTCCTGAACCCAAACAGAGAAATGAGGGAATTTTGCAGGCTGTATGAGAAAGATCAAAATAGATGGAGACAGGCTGGTGTTTGGATTACCAACACAGCCCTGTCATGAGCTGCTGGAATATTGCATTCCCCAGTTTCTGATGACCTGCTGGATCCAGCACTGAGGCTGTTCTTGGTCTGGAGCTGGGTGTGTTTACTCATTCTCCTCCAAAAACCCAAAGTGACGCTCACAGAATTGTCACAGAATCTTCTTTTGCTAAATGCACGTTTTTAAATGCATGTTGGTAAGATGTCAGAAGGTTGTTGGTTTGTTTTGGGTATTTTTTCACCATCTTGTGTTTTAATCAGATCCTGTCCTCAGTTTAAGCAGCTTTTTGGTTGTTCTGGAGTTGGATCTCAAAGGAATGTGTATGCTGTGAAAAAGCATGAAACCTTTGATCACCTAATAGCTTTACTTGCTCATGCCTTTTTCCCTAGGAGTCAAAAAATAGAGAAATACTATATTTCCCTGGTAAGATGCTTATTTCCTTAACCTGAGTTTACAGGAAAAGGGTAGGGGTGATATAGACACTACATTTTTCAAGGATCTCTGGAAACATTTATTCAGAAAGGACTACAAGTAATTTGCACATTATATGTTCTAGCCCAGAGCCTACCTGCACTTTCACCAAATTAAAAGAGGAGAGGGCTACCCGGTGATATATCACTAATAATAATTACACCACTGATGTAACAATGGAAGACCTTGGGGTGAGTTCTAGATCCCTGCAGCTGCATTTTCCCACCCAGCTTAGTGTCAGGATTGTGTGAGTTTGAAACAAAGAATTTGATATCCCCATCTTTAGGTATCAGGCTGGATGTGACTGGATTATAAAATCACAGAATGGTTTTGGTTGGAAGGAACCCTAAAAGATCTTCTTGTTCCATCCCCTGCCATGGTCAGGGACACATTCCACTATCCCAGGTTGTTCCAAGCCCTGTCCAACCTGGCCTTGAGGGACGGGGCAGCCACAATTTTCTCTGGGAAACCTGTGCCTCACCATCCTCACAGCCAAGAACTTTTTCCTAAAATCTCATTTCCTAAAATCTCTTCCAAACCCATTCTCTTTGGAGTTTTTCTCTCCCCCGTGTCCTATCACTGCAGTGACAGTCTCACCCTGTCTTTCCTTGAGTTCCCTTCATGATCACCTGTGTTGAGGATCCTGTGCAGAGCCAAAATCACAGGAGTGGGAGGGAAGAAGCAAAGGGAATGACTACTAAAAATGATCCTTTACTCACATTATTACCCTTCTGCCTCCATGGGCAAGTCCCTTTCTCTGGGCTGAGAGCCCTGGGGACATTTGTGCCGTGGGACAAGTGGGACTTTGCACACACTGTGCTCCCAGGCTCATTGTCCTCCCTTTGCTAACGGAGCCTGGGTAAATGTTTGCCTCATTATTGCTGCCCTGGCTGCTGGCATTTCCCTCCAGCCTGGAGCTGCAGTGGCTGAATGCTCCCCATGCAGAGCTCTTGCCTTTGTATCCACCCCGGAGCAAAGGCTTTGCAGGAGTTGCTAAGGGAATAGGAATATCAGGCTGATATCTCCCTCCCTTCCAAACATCCAGCCTCCCTGGAGGAGAGTTCAGCCTTTGAGGCTGCCCTGTGGCTCAGGGACAGCACTGAAGCTTGGCAGAGTCGCTTACAAGGCTGGATTTGTGGGATTTTCCAGAGGAAAAGCCACTCTTTGGGAAGTGGGTGTGAAATTTTGGTGCTCCTGGATCGTTTATCTTCATGTGAACCTGCACAGCAAAAGTCTCCAGGCTCTGAGGAAACATCTCAGCACAACTGCTGGTGGTCAGTTCAGTGGAGGCTGGCCCGAGTTTCTGCTCTCTTCCTCACCCTGAAGTCTTCCTTCAGTGTTTTTCTGAGAACACACAGGACTTTTGCTCCATGAGAGTCTGGCCCCAAAGCAAAGAGATCCCAAACACCACTGGCCTGGTCTAGCATCAGCAATAATCCTTCTTTTGGCAGGAGGCTGAAACTCTTGATCTCCAGATCTCCCTCCTGAGCCTGTTTCCCAATTCCTATTTATCTGGTGTTCTCTAAACCCTTGAGTTCTCTAAACCCTTGGCTTCTCCAGCTTTGTCTCTTTTTGCAAGCCCATGTCTGCTTTGAGGACGTGCTCACTGACTCTGAACAGCGTTTCTGCCTCTCCTGTGTCTCATCATTTCTGACCAAAAGGCACATCTAAAGGTAGGAGCAAAAAAATGGGCATCCAAATGTTTGCTCAGTGGCACAACATGTAACTGAAATAGTGATTTCTTAGCAGAATCAAAGTGGATTTTTATCAGATTTTCTCTTTAGGTGTGTAGGCATCACTGCCAAGGGACGGCACACAAGGGCCTTTAACATGTAGAAGATTTTCATCACAGAGGAGGAGATGTTGGTCTCTATTTCAGATTTAATTCATTCCAGCTTGGATCCTACAATCCCTTCTCTCCACCACCCACACAATATGCTGCAAATCGAGCAAAACACCCAAAATGGTGCCAGTGTGGGGAGATTCTGGGTTTGCTTTGCTCTTGTGGTTGGGCTGATGTTCTCCCTGTTTATAGCTGGAGCAAAGTTCTGTCAGCTCACAAAAAGATGGGGGAAAAGGCCCAAAAAATAAACAAAATATAATAAATTCTCATGCAATCCACTGTATTGTCCACAACAGACAAGTAAGACTCAGGTAGCACAATTGACTTTCCTTTTGCTGCATTTGAGATCTGTTCTCTTCCAGCTGAATGTGGGAATTGATCAGATCAGGTGTGTTCCCTCTCTGGCTCAATGTCTTGACTCCTGAAGGAGAAGAAAAGAAAATCCCGTGGTGAGCAAGAAGAGAATAATTTGTCCCTAATGAAAGTCTCACCTTCATCCATTCTGACAAAAGTTTTATCCATGGAAGTAGAAGAAGTCCTGTCTCTTTCACATTCATTTTGTGTTCTGATAATATAAGTTCCAGTACTTTTGCTACCAATTCAATTTTAGATTTGACTGTACACTTGGTTTTTCAGATGAGAACTGAGAAGTAAAATACTTATGTGTTAAAAATTTTTGATATTTCAATATCCCAAAAAGAAATGTTTCCTAAAAGTTTGTTGTGTGAGCTGCATTACCCTGACATTGTTCATAAAATGCATTTTTCATAAAATAATCAGTCAGGAATTGCAATTGATTAATTTCAGCTAGGATGCTTTGGGAAAAGGTGAAGTCAGGTGCTGGAATGAGAAGAGACACGCTTTCCTTCTCAAGTAATTTCTCTCTTTGAATATTTGGCGTAGCAGCAGCAAATAAGCCTCAGCTCGATTCTTGAATTCTCTGTGGAGTTTACACTTCTGTTAATGAAGAGCTTAGCTCAGTCTAGACAACTGTACATGCATGACTTCCAAATCTAAGTGAAATCTGTCTCCCTGCAGCTGTTCTGTTGTGCTCTCAGCAGCATTTAGGGAGAGGCGGGTATTCACCAGCAATGCCTCAAATTAATTTAGCTCGCGCTGAAAACGTTGGAATGAAATTTAAAGTTTTCTCTGCCACTGAAGAAAACCGTATTTAGCTGCTGTGCCAAGTATTGCTTCAAGTATTCCTTGTGGAATCACTTAGACCAAAGCCACTGCAGGCTTCTAGCAGAGATGCTGCAGTTAAAGGAATTTTAAACTGTTGCAGGTAGTTTTTGTCTGTAAGAACCAACAGAAAATTAGCAGGCAAGCTCTGTAAAGCACTAGGCCTTTGATGTGTTTTCTCTAGGAAAAATCCCCATATTTTCCTCTGCTTAGACTCCTCAGGACTTAAGGCACGTGATTGTTGAAGACACGTGATCTGAGTAAAAATGGTAATTCAGAAGTGGAAAGGGTTTGGTTTGTCATAGCTAAATAAATATCCAGCACTCAAAACATGCTGCCTGCAGAACTGCACCAGGCCTTTGAGCTGTTGCTGCAGAGTATTTATTGCTAATACTACAGGAATACCCTCCTGGAAAACAAGTTAGAAAATTCTGTTTGCTCCCCCTGTTCCTCAGCTGCTCCTTTAAGCTCCTCTTTTCCTTTTTACCTCATGGTATTACTCTGGAGGCCAAGTGGGAAACGCTGGCCAGGATGGGGCTGGTAGGAGTTGGTCTGTTTAAGGAGACATTATTATGGTTGTTGGTTGGGGTGCTTCCAACAGGATTCGTGTTTCTTCATCCCAGTGGCAGAAAAAAGATTTTTGGGGGTCAACAGTTTTGAAAATGACTGACCCCTCCTTGAGGAGCTGTTGGTGCTTCTGTGCTGTTAACCAAAGGCGGGAAGGACTGGTGGTCAGGTGTTGGTATCCTATCCCATGTAAATGAGTCAATGAACAGCAGAAAAAAAGAGTATAATTATATTCTTAACACCAGATTAAATGTGTGTTGTTATTTAATCCATTTAAATGTTCATGTTTAGCAATTAGGACCTCATTCTGCAGGGTCTCTTGCTGTAACCTAGATTTCTTTCCATATAATTTAATTGGGAAAGCTGACAAGGATATGTTTATCTCCCTCCCATTAATTTATATCAAAAGGGATACTGAGTCAGTGGCATTCTGCATTCTGAGAGCATTTTGCATTGTGGGAGAGCAGTAAAAGGAGAGAATTCACCTGGGTTTTGCCTGTAGAAAAAAAAATAAGGCAGACTTTCCCCTCAGTGTCATCCTTGAGAGCAAACTTTGTGATTATACACTGAATTCAAATAGAGGCATGATCAGGTGCCTCTCCTCCCACAGCAGTGGAAAAGTGCTGTGCTGACAGGTGGTTAAAGTGCCCAGGGAAGAGGCGATCACTTCATTTTCCATGTAAAACTGGAACCTTGAGCAAGACAAGTTTCCAAGATTTCTCAGCTAAAAATGTCCAGATGAAGTTTCAGGGAGCTCCCATCCTGAAATGACCACCAGCAAATGCTGTAAATGAAATATCAAGGGTGCAGTGCAGCTGGGCTGTTCTCCAGCACTCAGGTGAGTTCCTGCTTTGCGGGAGATTACTAATTCTGAGTTCATTCATATTTTCTGCAAATACCAGGAACTCCATCCCCTCGCTGGTTATTATGCACACAAATGTGGTTTGCATTTTTATCAAGCTAAAGTATCTCAAAACTTGCCAATACAATTTTTTTCCCTTTTTTGCTCCTTTTTTTTTTTTTTTTTTGATGCCTAATCTGAAAGCTAAGGAAAAACAAAAGCAGAGAGTGGTGATGTAAGCTTGCTTTGGTTTCTTTCTGTCTTTGGGGTTATCTGTACGTCCTGCCCATGCTGACACAGTGGTTTTCCACACAAACCTCAAAGCAGAGGATGAGTCTGAGATTTGGGAGCTTCAGCTGGGTGTGAATTGAACCCCCTCAGGTCCAAATTTTGCAAGGACTTTGGAGACATCAGGATGTGAGCACTGCCCCAGTCCCATGGTAGGTCAGACTGAAGACTCGCCTGTAGCCTGTCTGAATCCTGATCAAAACGTTGCGGTTCAGATCCATGTCTAGAGAATTAGAAAATCTAAATTGATGGTTCCTGAGCAACCTGCCTGCGCAGCTGTTTCATTGCTGGACTGCTTTGCTCTGCTCCAAGTTTTCCAGATTGCCTCCAGCTGACTCTGCGCAGTGGGAAATCTTGTTTTCCTCTTCAGTAGCAGGTTTCCAGCACAGCTTTGGTTAGTTGAGGTTGCCTCCAATTTCAGGCTGGGATGTTTTTCTTTTGAAGGTAGTGATAGTCTTGACTAACTTCACTGTGTCAGGAATAACACTCACCAAACCTATAATATTTAACTCTGAGTCTCTCAAAGCAGGAAGAGTTGTACAAACTTGCATTCAAAATCCCCAAAGTTTAATTCCTGTTTACAGTCCAGTAAGAGATAAGGGCTTAGAACTATCTGCTGTGTAAATATCTCCTGTCACCATTTCAAGGTCCCTTTCAAGGAGGATCAGTTGCACCAGAGAGGCTTTTGTTGTTCATGAAGTATTTCAGTTATTTTAAATCTAATGTTTCTTTTCACCAGCAGTAGATAGAGTTTGAGCAAAAGTCTGTTGGTATTTATCCTCTGCCACTGATGCGCTTTCAAAGAGAGTAATTAGAGGATGGAATGAAAAAAATGGAATAAGACAATAATCTATTTTGCATGACAATGGCATAAAGGAATTATGCCACACAAATATTTCTGTAGTGCTTCCTGTAGTAGGAAGAGAGCAGAAACCTTTCACAAAAAAATCTTACTATGTAAAGGACAAACAAGTTGTGTCTTGCTGTTGGGGCAGTAAAGGGGTTTAACATCCCTTTTTGCCAGATGGAGAACTGGTAGAAGAGAGAATGTGGTTTTGAGGAATTCTATCATAACCCAAAAATTAATTCTGTTGAGTTGGGTCCTTGTCCATGGCCTAAGCCTGAGGACATTTAGAAATGGAAAGGAAATATTTTTAATTAAAATATGTAATTAATAATTAATATTTTATATTAAACTAAATATTTAAATTAAATAATTAAATATTTTATTTAAATATTTAATTAAATATTTTCTCCAAGTTATACCTTTCTGCATGAAAGGCACATATTTTTTATTACGATTTTTATTTTTTAATGGTTAATTTAAATTTTTTTCTTTTTCTTTGAATCTCTTGGGGTAACATATATTAGGATTTAGATGGGTAATGACTAAAATATTGTCAAATATTATCAAATCAAATACTGTCAAATAAACAAATTTAGTGAGGGCACATCCTTTTTCTGAGAGAGAACAAATTTCCACACCTCCTTGGGGTGGAAACACTTTTGAGGAAAGAAAAAAACCACTTTTGAGGAAAGAAAGGTTTTCTACCCATTTTGGGGAGAAACAACCACCTACCTGAGTGTCTGGGGCACAGGAGAAGACCCTCTCCTGTTGGACCAACCACTTCCAGACCTACCCCATGGAATCAGGGCTCTGTTTGCGTGTCCCGTCCTCACCACCTCATGGTGGAACCAGAGAAACCCCACTTGGCTTGGAAAATTGAGTTTTATGCTTCCAAAGCTGGTTGTGATGGGAAGGATGGGCAACATTAGCTTGGGCAGCAGCAGATGGCTTTTTCAGGAAGATGTTCTGGGAACATGCTCAGGCTTTGCCTTTCATGTGGTGTGTGTGTGTGTGTGTGCAGGCTGGCAGCTGACTTAGACTAAACAAAGGGTAATTCTGCCTTGTGGTTTCCTTCTGTCAACACACTGCGTGGTTGGGTGGCGTTCCCAGTGGCAATACACATCAGGTATTATTTTCCTCCCTCTGGCATCCCTAGCAAGAATACATCCTGGCTGCAGGTCCAGGTTGCGGCCCTGCCCCTGCTCTGCCAGCCCTCACCTTGTTTTTCCTGCTTTTTCCTATTTCCCATGGTGATATCCAGTCCCATCACTTCCCTCCTGGTGACGTGGGGGCCTCCAGCCCTCCAGTTTTGGCTGCCCTCTCCCCTGGCCTCTGCCAAAAACCCTCCTGTTGATGTTCTCCACCTCTGATCTCCTCTTCCACTGCCATGACCTTGTGCAGGACCCTTTTTCCTGTCCTGGTGGAGGCCAGCACAGTGTAAATTGCTGTTCACATCTCATTTTAAGGCCGTATTTTTAAAGTGCAGCCTTATGGAGGTGAGGGCTGTAGACCTTGCTGTCCTGGTTCAGAGCAAATTTGGGAGAGAACCCCCCAAAGGGGCTCCTGTAGGAAAGCAGATTCAATTGGGCCCTCCTCCCAACTGGGCCGTGAGAAACCAGCTCCTTGGAGCAAAGTGGAAAAAACCTGTTTTTTAAACAATAAAACCTAAACAATATTAAACAATAAATGGGACCCCTTGCTGCTCCAAAAGAGAGACAAACTCACAAAGTCCCCTCCTTGGGCTGTGGCTCAGCTCACTCAGTCTCCGGTCAGTCCCTGTGGTGCTGGAAATGCCGCGGCCCAGGCCCGGCCTGGTGGGCCTCAGGTGTGAGCTGCCGGTGCTCTGCTGGTGTTCAGGCCAGAGCAGGTCTGAACAGGGCCAAAGAAAAGGGAAAAAAACCCTACGGTCCAGAGAACTTCTTTGCCTCAGCTGGCTAAAACTAACTAAAAGCAAAGGAGAGCTCTGTCCCGCTGTCTGTCCATCTGCAGACATCACAGTGCAGGAGCAAGAATGTGGAGGAGTGAGTGCAGTTTCTGAAAAGAAACTCCTTGCTTCTTCTCCCCCCCCCCCCCCCCCCCCTTCACTCTTGGAACAAGTCTTAAAGGTGCAAAACTTATTATTCAGCATAAACAGAACGAGACTATTTGGGATAAAATCATCATATAGCAAACTCAGGACACTTGATCAGGAGATCTCTTCCCACTGCCCCTCCCGTGCCCTCTGGCTTCCTCAGGAATATACAGGAATATTCTGGAGCCAGGGGAAATGGGCAGTGCATTGTTGTCCCCAGTCTAAAATCACTGAGAAGCAGCTGAAATCACCCAATTCCCAGGACAATTCTAGCCCTGCATGCTTGAGGGGTGGTTTCACATGGCTAATGAAGAGCTCAACAATATTTTAGTGATAATTTGGCACTTAACTTTTAGCCTGTTATGTACGTGCTAATTAAATGTTTTAACATGCTGTACATGTTTTATGTATTAATAAGCAATAAGTGTACAAGTTACATTTTTTTTTAATGTGATTTAGAACTAATTGCAGGGTGGTGAGATTTCCTCCTTTATATACCTATTAAACCCACATAACTGCTGTTTTTACAGTTGATGGGTGTTCAGTTAACATATAGTAATTGCTCTTTAAGGGCTTCAGTAAGTGCATGTTGGAGACAATTTACAATGCTGGCAATTTCCTGATGCAATTCCTCAGAGGGCCAAGGAAGTTAATCACACCCAGCTCTGGATTTCACTGGGAAGTTCCTCTCTGTGCACCTTGCTGTGCACCCACCCATGAGGGATTCCACTTTCAAGGATGATAAACACACAGGGGAACACTTTATTGGCTATCACACAGCTGTTTGGGCTGAAAAATCCCCTTGATATCATCAAACCCAACCACTAACCCAGCTCTGCAGAGCCTGAGGTGCCACATCTACATGTCCTTTAAATCCCTCCAAGGATGGTGACTCCATCACCTCCCTGGACAGCCTGTTCCAATGCCTAATAGCCCTTTAAATGAAGAAATTCTTCCTAATATCCAAACTAAATCTCCCCTGGCACAGTCTGAGGCTGTTGGTGAGAAGCTTTCTCAGGCTTTTCTTCTCCTCAGAATGTGGAATTTCTGTGGTGGTGTGGTGGGAATGCTGAAGGCTTGCCCAGACTGAGAAACAAGGTGTATAATAGTGCACTGAAACACAAATCTTCCAAATTGCATCTTTTGGTGCTGGGAGAAATCCCTGTCTTGCTAACTTCTTTATATTTGACTGGGCTATCAAGGACTCAGTGACTAAAAGTCACTAGGATCAGGAGTTAGGTGAAATCATGAGAAATTTCAGACACTCACAGAATCATTTAGGTTGGAAAAGACCTTTGAGATCAGCGAGTCCAACCTTTAAGTGCAGTGGTGCAGTGGTGAGAGCACTGGGCATAGAAAGGAGATGTCACCATAGCAAATGATCTCCGAGCAGTGCCACGTGTGACATGGAAACACAACAAGTCTCAACTGTGTTTCCAAGGGAAGCCTATGGTAAAAGAAAGACTCCTCTCTCCTTGATAAACTGAAAATTGATTATCTAAAGAGTAGTGAAGACTGAGAGTTAGTGATCTGAGAGGCAGATGTATAAGAAATGTAATAGGGGGAGGAGGAATGTTTTTAGAAAATTTTCATTCTGAGTTCTGTGAGTGTTTATTTCTGTATATAGTAGTAAGTTAATAAAGTTTTTCTTCTTCATTCCTAAGTTGGAGCCTGCTTTGCTCTATTCCTGGTCACATCTCACAGCAGACACCAGAAAAAATATATTTTCACAGACACACTGACATTGTGCCAGTGTCAAACCGTGACATTCAGCACTAAAACATGTCCCCAGGAGCCACATCTGCACATCTTTCAAATCCCTCCAAGGATGGTGACTCCACCACCTCCCTGGGCAGCCTGTTCCAATGCTTTTCACCATTTCTGTGAAAAAAATTCTTCCTAATATCCAAATTAACGCCCCCTCTGCCCCAGCCTGAGGCCGTTCCAAACTCTGCTCCTGTCCCTGTTCCCTGGAGCACAGCCCGACCCCCCTTTGTGCTGTTGTGAGGGCCCCAGGATGAGGTGAGGGATGAGAATTGACTCCACGTTCTCAGAAGGCTGATTTATTATATAATGATGTTATAGTATGTTAAAAGAAAATTATATAGTAAAACTATACTAAAGAAAGAGAAAGGAGACATCAGAAAGCTAGAAAAGAATGAATAATAAAATCTCATTACAGATTCAGAGTCCGACACAGTTGGACTGGGATTGGCCATTAATTAAAAACAATTCACATGCTGGGTAAACAATTCTTAAAATCACATTCCAGAGCAGCAAAACATGGAGAAGCTGAAGCTTCCCAGCTTCTCAGGAGAAAAGATCCTGGTGAGGGGATTTTTCAGAGAATATCACGGTGACACCCCCCGGCTGTGCCCTCCTGGCAGGAGCTGTGCAGAGCCACGAGGGCCCCCTGAGCCTCCTTTGCTCCAGGCTGAGCCCTTCCCAGCTCCCTCAGCTGCTCCTGATGAGCTCTGAGCTCCAGCTCTCCACTGCTCAGCATCCTGAGAGCAGCTGGGATGCAGGGACGCGTTGTTAGAAAAACAAATCAGGAGGGGCATCACTCCGCGTTTCCTGGTTTATCCTGCAAAGCCACGGAGGAAAACAACCATCTGTCCCCTTTTCTCTGGGTGGATTAGGCAGTCCCTTCTCTGTCTGCCTCCAGAATGAAGCCAGGGATGCTGTGATCCCTGGTCCCTTCTCCTGAGCTTGGTGTCACCTCGGGCAGATCCCTCTGTGCCCCTCCTGCCCCTCTGCCTGCCTTCACTCCTTGGGAATATTGCTCATTCCAGGCTTCAGGCTCCTGGCAGTGAGCTGTTCAAATGCTTATTTAAGGCAGATTTAAAACCAGACAAACAGCACCACCCTTCTGCCCCATTAATTTAGACGTTCTGTGGGCAGGAGGAAACTGCTTCCTGAGGCAGCAAGGTGCTCTTGCTGCTTAATTGACACAGCCATCTGAAATCCAATCTACCAGACAAAGCAAAGGAGGAATGAAATAATCTGAAGACTGTATGCCAGTGAGAGAGAGTGTGTGGAAAAGAAAGCAAAAATTCTTTTTTTTTTTTTGTTCCACTTCATTCCTTTTGCATAATGTTGTATCCTTTTGACAAGGCAGCATAATAAAGCTTAACTCCCTCTCTGCTGTCCACCCTCCAAATGCTGACTTAAAAGAAAACAGCAAAGCTCTATCTTTAGTGTCAAATGAACAATGGGCTCTCTTCCAACAAGAAGAAATGAGCTGATTTTGAAAGAGTTCTGGAGAAAAGTGCAAAATGTTCTTACTCCTCATGAAATAAATATTTGAATGATAGTCACTTGGCTCATCCTGTAACGTGTCAGCTCAGAGTCTGCACTCCAGGTTTATATAAAATATTGTTTGGGGTGGAGAGAAGGGCCAGAAAGCCCATATTGCAGATAAGAAGAGACAGAGGCACCATAACATCTAATCCACTTCAGAAACAGTAACTAATTAATATTTCCACCACAAGATGGTATATTTCATCCTATCTCACTGACAGAGCTTGGCCAAAGTTTTCCAAGCAGGCTGGGGAAGCTCAGTGCCTCAGGCAGCGCTGTGCATTTCACCAGAGGCTACAGAGAGCTGCAGGGACTCACTCAGCGCAAAAAGCAGGAAAAGTGGTTTATCCTGCAGGGTGATGGAGACCCAGCAGAGCACCAGGGGCTGAGATCAGCCAGGAGCCTGCCTGGCAAAGCTCAAGGCTTGGGCCAGACGTTTTGCAAAAGCTACAAGGAAACTCAGAGCTGTCCCCACAGAGACAGGGACAGCCTTGATATCCCACAGCTTTTCTGATTTTGTGTCTTTTTTTTCTCACTTTTCTTCTTTATTAAGATGTTCAGCATGGAAGAGACACTTTGCTGACAGTGTTTAGGCTGCTGTTATTTTTGTTGAGAGCTTTCGGAAAAGTTTGGAAAAGCTGATTTAAAATATGTTCTGGTGGGCTAAGGAGTTGCAGATTTAGCATTTTTGAAGGAATGCCTTCATTTAACCCACTTCAGGGTGTTTGGGACAGACACCACCAGCCTTCTCCCCCATTCCAGAAAACAGCCACTGGGCAAAATGGAGCTTTCAATACTCCCTTCACAAAGTGGTAATAATGACAAATCCCTCATGTGTTTGTGCTTGCCCACAGCAAAACACATATCAAAACGTTAATTTACCTGGATGTGCATAATGCCAGGCCTCAGCAGCTGTCAGAGACCCGGCAGCTCTGCATTGTCTCAGTTGCTCACATGTCTCCCAGTTATTTTCTTCCTCCTCCAGTACAGTGTTCCCCTCTGATGATGATATATTGAGACTTGGCACATGCAGCTGGGAAAGGGAAAACAATCTTAAAGGTCAGGCTTGGGGGTAAGGTTGGGATGAATCCTCCTCAGTTTTCTCCTCCACAGAGTGACTCCTGCCTCAGTCAGCTGTGGCAGTGCTGTCCTACCCCTAGAAGCAGCAGGAATGTGGGGAAAGTGAATTCCACAGGAGGTTCAAGGTGGGCAAAGAGGGTGTGAAATATTCCCTGTGTACCTGGTTCACAACGTGGACTGGTGTTTTAGATCATTTTTAATTTCACTTTTACCTGCCTTCTGATGCAACAGTGGCTGTGGAAAGACACCTGAAAGAGCAAAGAGCAACAAAATATGTGTTTAAAGCAAGTTGCTTGGAGGCATCTGATATTCTGGCTTTTCCACACAGCTTAGAATTTAAGATTCTTGCCTGTTGAAGCAGAGTGATAGTTAAATGTAGTCACATATCCTGTTTGCTCCTGGTGCTTCTGAAACTGCCTGTGAGTAGCTAGCATCACCTAGAAGCTCTTGTGGTGGTGAGAGTGATAATGTTAATTTGGCAGAGAGCAGCAATGTAAACACTTCTAACAATGCTCATTGCCCTGGGAAGAACTGGAAGTGGGAAAAGGATTTTTTTTTAATTCAGGGTGTGGTGAAAAAAAAAAAAATAAAGCTTGTTCTGGAAACCCTGTAGGCTTCTATCTGCATCTGAGGTATGATTCAGTGTTGATGTGGCAGTGTGATTTGCCCTAAGCGCTGTTTCCAAAGCAATGATGGCTGGAAACTTTCCACAGGCGAGGCTGAGGTTTTCTGCTGGGAGGTGCTGATTCCATGGATGCAAAACCTGCCATGCAGGAGCTTTGCTGTGCCTGGAATCTCCTGGAAAATCAAAGCCAGTGGGTGCCACTTGCTCAAGCAATTGCCTTTGTTTAGGGACAATGTGCTGTTAGGAGAGAGAAGGGTTTAGTTTTGATTGGAACCTGCAGCATTCCTGTTCCCCCAAGTCCCACAAACCCATCCCAGAGGACTTCAACACCTGGGCACTTTATTGGACACACACTCTGGAGCAGGAATCCATGCTCTCCAATTCCTCTTAAACCTAGTGCTGTAGGCTGGGCTGTCAAATGAGGGCACAGTGACCAAAGAGGGATTAAAGCTGGGTTATCTCATCCCTGTGGAGCACAGATGCAGAGGGAAGGTCTCGGGTTGCTGTTGATATTTGCTGCCCCAAGATGTGCAGGATGTCTCTGCTTCGGCCTGTGCAGGTGAAGAACGAGTCTGGACTCTTCACTTTTCAGTTTTGAGGATGTTTATTAATTCTTATCTATGAAATTTTCTCTCTGTCCAGCCGAGATCTGCTCAGCAGGGCAGCCACAGGCACTCTGACCAATCCTGAGGCGGTGTTGTCTTTTTATAGTAAAAACTACGTATAACATATTTACACTTAATTCCCAATACCCATCACCTATGTTAGACAGTGCACTTCTACTCTAAACCAATCCCAAAGTGCCAACATCACTGCAGAAAATGGAGAACAAGAAGAAGAAGAAGAAAGGCTGGACACGCCCAAGTTCCTCCATCTTGTCCCCATAACAAAAATCCTAAAATCTACATTTTCACCCTGTGATCATTTTATTATTACACCATTCAAACCTGTGTGACTTTCAGATCCTCATACAAAGCTGGTAACTTGCTCCAGGGGTCAAAATCAAATCCCCAGGTGTTCTGGGCTGTGTGCCAGGGTCTCTGAGCCCCCCGGTGGGGTCCTCATCAACTCTGGACATCCAGAGGGATGCACTGAGTTCCGACAGGAAAGGGGCTCTACAGAGTGGTAGCATCTCAGCCAGGCAGCAGAAGTGCCAGGGAGTCAATGCCTTTAGTGACAGCTTCTCTGGAGCTTGGTAGAGAGGCAGGGAACTGAGAGGAGAAGCTCCAGTTACCGTCCCTGGATCCAGGCTGGACACCAGAGAAAAGGATGAGGTCAGGATTACAGAAACAGCACAGGCTGAGGAAAGGCAGAGCATGTCAGCCAGCGTTGCCCTGGTGTTTTTCCATGACCTCACCAGGCTTGGTTTCTCACCTCCTGAAGCCCAGGGAGACTCACTAACTGAGGATCCTAAAGAAGGGCATGCACTTCTCACACTCCTGGTGAAAAATTCCCCTGTGCCAGGGAGCTGGATCATGCCTTTAGACTTGCAAGCATCCCACAGTAGCTGTTTTGTTTCCCTGTTGTATCCTACCACCAGCTGCTGCCTGAAAATTGGAGTATCTTCCCCTCTCTGAGCCTTTCCAGAGGTATTACCACAGCAAAAATAAAAAGAGTTTTCAACTGTCAGTGGACTTGCACTGGTTCAATATTCTTTCTTGTTGCACAAAGTCTTTTTACAGGTTTTCCTGAACCTCAGTTTAGAAAAGGTTGAGTCTCACATGATGCCCAGAGCTGTAATGCTCCCTTTCTTACAAAAGCACCTATTTTGCTCAACTGCACATCTGTGGCTTGTTGCTCTCTGTCAAGGGGACTGCAAAAACAAAACCGCAGAAGCTTTGTCAGTTTCTCCTTCCTCACCCACACTGGTCAGCCCTTGTTTCCTCCAGCACTTCATGCTGCTGCAGAAAAAGAAGATTATGAACTCTGTGAAATTACCCCAGAAAGATTTAATAAATACAGTAAGACTCTGAGGACTATTAAAAATATTTTTCATAAAGAAAAAAACATAACACAATGAGCTCCTGAGTATTTCTCAACCTATGGCAGTGACAGCAAAGGTGTTGATCCCTTGTGGGCTCAGCTGGGGCTCTAAATTTTGATTCCAATGCCAGGGCAAGTGCTGCCTGACAGAATTGTGGCAGGAAGATGGTGCAGGACACAAAGTTGTTGGGATGCACAGGGCAAAAAGAAGTGGGAAAAGTGGTGGCCCTGCAAGGACAGACTTGGTGGGGACCATGAACGTGGAAAGATGGGAACACCGTGGAACTAGAAGGTGTGTGAAGATCTAGTGTTTGGGTAGTTGCCACACAATTCCATAGAGAACTTGGATGAAGCTGTTCCCACCCAGCTGCAGAGAAAAAAAAATAAATAAAGAGGGAAATCTCACTGGCTTCACACATGCACACACATGCATCTCTGCAAGAGCAATTTCCTGATGAACAGGAACTGAAGTATTTGTGAGGTTTCCCCCAAGGCAGCAGCTCTTCCACTGGCATACATCACCACCCCTCCCCTGATTAATGGATTTACCCCCCTTTGTACCCCCCAAAAATCTGACCAGAGGCTCTGGCCACAGTTCTTTACTGCCCTGTCGGGTACTCAGAGGTGCACATTTACACAACTAGGTTCTTTGAAATCCCATCTTTTGGTTCCAGTGAAAAAACAAGCCAGCCTGGAGCACTTCCAGTGATTTGGAAGGTCCCCTATAAATAGGTAGCTGGTTCCAGCTCCTCAGTGTTTCTAACCATGGTTGCAGTGACATTGAGCTGCGCCTCATAAATTTGTGAGGATTTATGGGAGTTATTGCTGCTACTGCCTGGAGAGCAAAAAAACCTGAGGAACCTTCAGGAGCTCAGTGCATACATGATTTCAGAAGCATGGCTGACCACTGGAGCTGCTGTTCAGCTGAGTGGCCTCACCTGGCAAGGATGAGAGGAGCAGGATGAGCAGCATGGGCTCCCCTGTGCCCCAGTTCTGCCTCCTGCTTGGCCCAAGGGATTCAGCACAAGGCAGGATCAATGCAAGTGTCTTGGTTTGGAAAGACAGGAGTCTGCTAAGGAAGGCAGGAGCCTCCCCTGAAAACGGAGAATGTAAACCCTCCCCATCCCTCCAAACTGCTATGAATTTTAAATTAAGGGGCTCTCAGGCAAAAATATGGGAGCAGGAAATAACAGTTCTTTTTAAGAAAGAAAAAAATAAAAGGATAAAATAAACAATGCAGTACACTAGAACAACACTGCCAGAGTCAGAACCCAACCTGACACCCTGTGGGTCAGAGTGTTGGCGGCAGTCCCATTGGAATTGTGGCTCAGCCCTCCTGCAGCGTCAAGGGTGGTTCTGCTGGAGCAGGGATCCTATAGAAAAGGTACATTCTTCCTATGAAGAGCCAGTGGAAGAAGAGACAGCTGCTGTTCCTCTGGGAAATCCAGTGGAGAACCCATACTGGTGTTCCAGAATCTCCAGAGTATATCCAGGCAGGAATGCTTGGCTCCTCCCTCTGGCAGAGCATCTCCCAATGGGCTGTTATAGTTCTTATCAGCCATGCAGTGACATTCAATAGCTGTTATCAGCAATGTCCCCTCCCGAGGGAGGAGTGATTGTGGTCACTCAGAGAGAGAGATAAGGCAAACTGCCCACTTGACAAAGGTAATCTGCCGTACAGATGGTAATAGAAAATATCTTGCATTGCAACCTGGAACAAGGAGCAAGGTGTCCTCCTTCAGAAAAAATAAAAGTGTATTTCTTGACAAAGAGCTGCCTCTAAGTAAGGCTTGAAGTGCCTGGAGAGGTGCAGGCTCAATTTGCTGGTGACATCCCCACCCTCCGTGCCTCAGGGTACCGTCCTCTACTGTTGGGGAACATGAAACAGGAAAGCCTTATAAATATGATTTTGAGACTATGGAAACTATAAGTGAGATTGAAATGAAAGCAAACTTTGAGATTCCTCAGTTACTGAACAACTGGAAAGCAATGGTGTGGCCAGCTGAAGGTAATCCCATTTTGATGAAACAACACCCTCTGCTTGAAGACAGCTCCAAGGGTCCGAGCAGTCCCTGCCAGCTTGGCAGAAGGGCCCAAAGAGGAGTTTTTATTGTTTCAATATAACACAGTATGGTAATGTAGTGATTCTTATAGGCTGTATGGAAATGCTATAGGATTTGTATCTTGTACTACATTGGTTAGTGAGAATTAGAATATTCAACACAGAAGATTATTTATTGTATTGTAGCGGGAACTTTGCCATCTTAGTTCATATCCCTTCTACTCTCTTAGGCTTTTACTCTCGTAGCTCTTGCCCCTCTTGCCTCTTAGCTCTTGTCTTTTACTCTCTTACCCCTTTTACTCTGTAGTATATGGTAGAGATAATTCATGCTGTTAATGTATAAAATATTGTAAGATCCAAACGATGTCTTTTGACCAGCCTGGCTGGGAGCAGTGTCTTATTCATACACATCTAGTTCCCAGACTAGGTGGAGATAAAATCGGGTTCTTTAATATAAGAATAGAAGCTTCCAGGATAATAATCGCTGGTTTCCCCGGACAAGGGGACCACTCAAGAGTGATTATCACCTGAAGATTATATCTACCACCCTGATGCATGTGAATGCTGACTTCCCCGAAGTTCTCTGACAACATCTGGACACCTGGACTGGATCTTTGTCCACCTCTGCACATGTAAAGCCTCGGTTCTGCATGTGAAGAGACACAAAGAACATTCGGTCATCTCTGCCTTGGGCAGAATAAATTGTATTAGAACTCGCTGTGTGAAGCAGCATTTGTGAACAGGGGAGACTCTGACATTCAGGGGTCAGATCCGTGTTCACCCAGTGCTGATCCTGGGCTCGACACTGCCCTTGGCTGTGGTGGTTTTTGACTACCAAACTTCCGTCTCACGGACAAATTAATAAATCTTTGCTAAATTTTCTCATAAATTTGGTTCTCAATTTGATCATTTATAACACTCTCTTACCCCTTTTACTCTCTTACGCTCTTACCCTCTCATCCTCTCAACCCCTTTCTCCTCTCGGGCCTGCTGTGGCTGGCAGCTCCCAGCAGGGCCCTGCACCCAGGCCCTTTGCAATAAACCTCAAGTTCCACGATCTGGCTTCAGAGATCCCTCATCTCCATCCGTCCCAACCATCACTCTACCCCTTCCTCCCCACCTGCCAGGCTCCTGAGAGCTCTGCCTCAAGTGCTGAGAGCCCATGGGGCTGTGCTCACCCTCCTCTGTGAGCAGCAGGAGTGGAAGGGCCCGAGAGGAAAGCTCTGCTTTTCATTCTGCTCGCATCAATCCTTGCAGGGTGGTGACAGGAGCTCAGGAAACAATTTAGTGATGATCCACAGAGCAAACCCGTCTCCTGCTGCCTCAGGGATGTCATCTCCAGGGTGTCTGGGGAAGGGAGAGGCTGTGGAGTGCTCCTGTAATTACTGGGGTCACCAAAGCAGTCGTGCGCTCGCAGAGGATCCCCTGCTCTGCAGCAGCTGCCTGGCAGATGGAGATTAAATGCAAACATCAGAACTGGTGAAATAATAACAACAGCCGCAATAATTACAGTAACAACCGTAATAATGGGGTTGTGGAGGTGGCGGGAAGCTGCTCGTAGGAATTTCTGATTTGGGTTTCTCAGCAGATTTGTCTGTTGAGGCCACACTTCAGCTTTGCTTATTCAGTGCGTGCATAACACGTCAAAAATCAGATTTTTCTACCAACCCATGCACATAAAACCCTTGCAGGTTGCTGCTGCTGTCCCAGGATCACTGGCTGGCCTGTGTTGGCCAATGTCTCTGTTGTTTCTGTACACTCTCCTGTCCACAATGCCTCTCCTCTCTTGCACTGATATTGACCCTTGCTGCAGGACAGGCTGTCTGCAACCCTGCCACAAAGCCTCAGATCCTGGTTGGATCCAGGACCCTGAAGCAGGTGCCCAACAATAGAACACAGTACCATTTCCAGAGTTTAAGGATTTTACCAAAATTGTCAGGGTCATTGACTCTGTCTTCCAAAAATGAAAGCTGAGTTACAGACTGAGGGAGTGAAAAATCCAAAGCCAGATTTTTGTGCCTGAGTATTTTGCTTTTTGCAATCTCAAGCCTCTATCATTATAACCTGCTGAGAAATGGAGATTGGACAGATTTATTAAAAAAAATTTTGTTCCCTTTAATTAACATCTTGTAAAATACACCTCTGCTTTAAATATGGTCCTAAATGACTCCTGACACCATTGTTGCTACATCCCACCCAGATCTTCTTGTTGGTGGGCAGCCAGGGTGGCTTTTGAGAGTTTCACTCTCATTTTCTCAGTGGATGGAAGAATATTCCTGAAGGCACAAAAAAAAAAAAAAAAAAAAAAAAGGGAGGAACACCATACATTCCACTTCCAGGGACTGCTGAGTTTGAAATCATTGTTCTCTGGATTGCATTGGCTTTAACCTGGATGCTATTTAATCCCATCATCCAACTGACAGCATTGTGTTAGGATGTATGGGATGGCTCTCAGGAGATTACCAGGCAGGCTGGGAAGGATCTTCTGGTCTGAACTTGCTGTATTATATTACTCTGGAAAATAAGAAAAGCCCAAGATTTGCCCTGATTTCGCAGAGGTGTTGAATGATTGCAGGAGCTTTTGATTTTTTGAAATTGTGTGCTCTTAGGAAAAAAAATGAGGTCAACCTGAAGTTTCTGTGAACTAGATTTCTTCCTTTTTTTTTTTTTTCTCTCTTTTCTTTCTTTTTTTTTTCTCATGGAAAAAAAGAAAACTTCCTTCCTTCCCAAAATTAATTTCCATGCAGACCTTATGACCCTCAGCATCTTTCTATCTAGTTAACTTGCTGGTTGCAGCACTTTTTGCTGCACAGGTTGGTGAGCACACAGAGTCCCCCCATGAGAAATTCTGCAGCGCTTTCATCACCCTGGAACTGGGTGGGAGAGAAAACACCAAGTTCACCTGCTAGAAAATGCCAGTGTGTGGTTCCAGAGTTATTTCTGTGGCACTAGAAGGGATTTTACCTGCACTGCGGGGTTAAGCAAGGTGAGATTTTGGCTGCATGTCTCCCAAAGTCTGATGGATTGAACACAACCTGGGGGCCCCCAAGATGCTGTCAGTCAAGTCCTTTATTTATAAAATTTTCAGCTCCCTTGATTGTTACAGCTTGTTATGACACAGGTGAGGTTAGGCTTTCTTCCCCCCTCCCCTTCTTTTTAAAAGCAGAAAAGCTTCCCACTCCTTTCAGGAATGAGTGGTGTTAAACTAAAGGTTGCCAAGGGCTCTACAGCTTTACATTGTGTCACCCTGCACAGCCTTGTTTCCAAAATCCAAATGTCTCCTCTGCTGTGCCTCTGAAGGGCAGGAGTAGCTGTTCCTTGAGGCTTAGATAATTTATTTTCCTTCATGTTTGCTGATATTGATGGTTACATTGCAGAGAAGGAGCTGCCTGTTCTGGAGGAATGCAATGTTTGGCCAGGATTCGATTTTAAGACTGAGCAGGCAGGAGAGCATCAAAAACTCAGGGCAATGATGAAACCAGTAGCCTTGGAAAAATGTCCTCAGGATTTGGAAGGAAGTGGCAGAAATCAGGAAAGCTTTCTTCCCTGAGAATGGGACTGAAGGAATGCAGAAATGTTCCTTGTGATGGAGCTAAATTCAGGGCAGACAGTTACTTACAGTGCAAGAGAAAAGCTCAGGAGAGAAATGAAGATTTCTAATGATCATGAGGAAAACACTGAGGAAATGCATCCATTTGTCTGAATTAAAGACCCAAGCATTGTGTGCATCTTTCCTAGCCCTCCCTGAGGGTTGGAGCTGAACTTCAGCCCAAAATTTGTGCCTGGGCATCTCTGCTGGCACTGGTGGTCTCCTTCGGCATCCTCCTGTGTGTAGGTGAGAACTGGACCTCCTGGTACTGCTCAGAAACACTCACTGGCGTGTGATAACTGCAGGCTCCTGGCAGGATGCTCCCTCTCCAAGGCACATTCCTGAAGGTTCACTCAGCGCTGCTAGGGCAGCCTTTTGTGTGTGTGTGGAGCAACTGCTTGGTATTAAGCACCTAAACCCTTGGTGAGCTGCTTTGGGGTGGCATAAACAATGTCATCTGGAGATGACTGTTCCTCTCCTCCTTTCAGCCCAGAACAATTGGGGTAATAGATGAGGTTTCCTGGACAGATGAGTGTGACTCACCCAGCTTGATGGACAGAAGGGAGGGGAAATGAAGTAAGGGGCCCAAAATAGTCTTAGAGACATTGGCTTGGAAGGGAGGACAAAACAGGGCACAGGCTAGAAAATAAAAGGCCCACAGTGATGTGACATTAAGACCATCTGGACAATGTTTGGCAGCAGTTGAAAAGCAAACAAAGCCCTGAGAAGGGTTTCTAAAAGTGAGGGGAATATAAACGAGACACGCTGATGGGCAAGTGCTCAGAAAGAGCTGAGCTCTCCTCATCCCTCTGCCTTGGTGCCTCCACTTTTGAAAAGGAGGAAAAAACAAAACAAAACAAAACAAAGCCAACCCAACACTCTCTCTGGGAATGTGACAGTTTGGAGAGAGAGATTCCTCCACCAAGTCTTGGCTTGCTTGCACTTGGAGGAGCTCTCTGAGAGATCTGGCTGAGACAAGGGTGTTGGAAAGGCAGGTAGCACAGAAACACTCACCAGCAATGCAAATAAATCCCAGCAATAACAGGAGAGCTCAGGGGGGACCAAATGGACCTGTGTGTTTGCACAACATCTGCCAAAATGATTTGGGCTGCTGGGTGCGTCTGCCAGAGCAGGGAAGTGACAGTGATGGCATCAAAAGTGGTGCAAGGAGAAACTCAAAGACTTGAAATCCTTAGGGGGATAAAAACAAAAAATAACACTTTTGGGGTCGTCCTTGGTGGCTGCTTTGGCCATGAGAAATGCTGTGGTGGAAGGGGAAGCAGGAGCTGCTGCCTGATTTTCTGAACTGAGTAAGGTGGCTTCCTAAAAATCTTTTTTTTCTTTTTTTTTTTCCTAAAGAAATACCAAAGCATAATGTTTGCTGCACTTTCCAGGCTGTTTTTTTTTTTGGTTGACTTTTTTTTTTGGTGGTTTTCAGTGTGTGTTTTGGGGGTTTTGTGGTTGTTTTTTGTTTGGGGTTTTTTGGTGTGTTTTTGTTTGTTTGTTTGTTTGTTTGTTTGTTTTGGGGGGTTTTTTGGTGTTTTGGGTTTTTTTGTTTTGTTTTTTTTTTTTTCCCCACTTGAAAGTTTTCCCCCCCCCCCCACGCCTATCTTTTTATTAAAAAATCCCAAACCATACCAAACCCCAAAGATATTCTAACTACAACTTTTTCAGGCTGTGAGTCACAGAGAGATAAGGAAAAGAAGAAACACCAGGAATAAAAAAAAAAATCCCTGTGCAATTTCTTGTTCCACTCCCCCTGACAACAGTGATTTTGATCCAAGTGCCACAGCAACGTTGCTGGGAATGTTTCTCCTATCTCCAGTCCCAAATTAGAGTGAAGGAACTTTGCTGGCAGGCACCTAAGCTTTGTTTTGGGGAGGCATATCTGTGTGGGCAATCATGGTTTTGGGCAGCAGCTGAGGATGTGGGCCCTTATCCACCCAGACTGATGGATGGAACAGGAGTTTTCCTACCCAACAATTCCAATAAATTCCTTAAAAACGCCGCTGCTGCTGAAGTGGACAGGTGTCACTCTGTTAACAGCAGGCAGAGGGATGGTTTGCCATCCCTCCCTATGATGTGTCTGTGCCTCCTCCTGCTGCTCAAAGAGCAGGAAAAGTGATTATCAGCTTTGGGGTAAGACATAGGGGTTTTTCGTGCTGTTTTGTTCTCTGTGTGTGTAAAACAGTAAATTCCCCCTTTCCCCTCCTCCTTCTGACTCTGCTCCTGCCCCCCCAGCCCTGGTTTCTGGATCCTTTTATCACAACTGCTGCAAAGTTCCTTCTTATCTAAATTGGCTTTTGTGGTCTTGCATCTGAGGAAACAATCCACTGCAGGAGCACAAACCACAGGGCTCCAAACTCCTGATTTCACACTGATTTCCATGCAGCTGGCCAGCAAACCCCTGATTTCCAACTTGGCCGCTCCCAGTTACTAAATTCACAAGAGCTGGGAGTAAAATTTGAATTGTGTGAGGGTATTTAGCGAGGGAAATAAGGTTTCATTAATTAGAAATTAACACAAGTGTAATTAAGCATTCTGCTTCCATGTAGACCTTCAACACCAAGGGGTTGAGAGGAGTGTGATCTTTCCAAAAAAATGTATTTTCCTCAAGGTTTTCGGGCTCCTTATCAGTGAGCAGAGCTGGGGAGGATGGCTGGAGGAGACACCTGGCTGCTGTGGCAACTCAGGCACAAACAAGGGAGGTGCTCACAGTGCTCAGACAGCCAGGAAAACCCTGCTCTGGGGCTCTCTGCCATGCCAGATCCACAAAGGAGCCCGAGGAAAACTGAGACAGCGAATTTGAGCATCAGCAACCCATTCAAGCAAAATAATCCCCTGGTGGAAGTGCTTTATTTAAAAAGTCAAACAGGAAAGCAGAGAACAGGCCTGGAAGAGCTCCATGGCCATGCCCCAAGGCTGGTTTGAGCTATGGATGTTTGAGTAATCTCTTCTTCAACCCCTCCAGAGGTGGAGGTGTGGCGCCGTGCCCTGGGGCTGGATGCTTTGTTCCCTGAAGCTGGAGATAATGACATTTTCCATAATTTTGTGTCCCATCTGCAATGGAAATGGGAAGCAGGTTGTTCCATTCTCCCTCAGAGCAGCTGAGGATGCCTCCCACACCTCCCTTTGCTGCCCTCTGAGCTGGACAACCACCAAAGGGTTTCTCAGTCCTTGCAGGTCAGGATTTCCAGGCTCTCCATCTCACCGTTGCTCTCCTTTGCATTTGCTGCAATGGGCACTCATTTTCCTTGGAATCTGATGCCCACAAAATGGAATGTTTTACATTACATGCAAAACCTTTGTCTGAAGAAGCAGAGGGATGACTTCAGATGTGTTGGCAATAACTGCTGTATTCCTGCATCCAGACAAAACTTGTCTGCATCACTCTTGGCTCACATGTAATTTTTGACCACCTAAAAACCCCAGTTATTTTTATACTGTATTTGCACAATTGATTATTCCTTCCAGATTTTTTGGGTTTTCTTTTTTATTTTTTTTTTTTTGAGTCAGTTAATTTACTTTCTTCACCCTTTTCCCAGGTTAATTTCCTACTCTGTCAAGATCAGATTGAATTCCTCACCCTGTTTTTCAAAGCTCACAGGCCCTCTCACTCACAACCTGCAGACTAATGAACAGACTTTCGAGTCCCTCAAATCAATAAAAATATTGAATAAAAAAAATGTCGAACGCAGCCTTTATCTGAATATTGCTGCAAATTGGCTTTTTTATTATGCCCAGGTAATCTCTGCTTCTCTGAGCAGCGTCTCCCTGAAAGGAGGCACACAGAGGAAGCCTCGTGCAGGAAAATGCAATTTGAGACATCAGAGATATGTGCGGGGAAAAGAGGCAGAATTTGGGGGCAGAATTTGGGGGCAGAATTTGGAGGCAGACCTGGTTTATGGCCAAGGTTTCACTGGCTGGCTTTGGGTCTCACCAAGCTTGGGAATGACATCAGGAATCTCTTCCTCACCAAGCAATATAAGCAGGAATGTGACTTTCAGAGGCTGCCAGACTGCACTGACTCACTCCTCGGCACTGAAAAAGGGACAAAACTCCTAAAAGTATCATTCCTTCACTTGCTTTTACTGCCTGACAGCGGTCCAAAACTTCCTGTAACACTCACCAGCAATTACACAGGCTGCCCAAAGCTGTCTGTTTCTCTGTTTTCCACGGGTATTTCATATGCAGAATGCAGGGCTCTGTGCTCCCGGCAGCTCCTGTGAATTCCTCTGATTCCTGAATCCATTCTTGTTGCGACAGCCAGGGGTGGAAGGGCTCATATAAAAAGAGAAAAGGTGATAATGGATGTGTCTGCGTGTTCTACCAGCCAAAGATATGGGCTGAGACACCTATTTATTACTGATTCTTCCAGCTGCTGCTTTGTTATATAAGAAAACCCCGACTTTTTCGGGACTTGAAATGAGTTTGCTCAGGTTCAGAACTTCTTCAGCTGTGGTGAAGAAGTTTTAGATCGCCTTTTTAACGGAATGCACCAAGCTGCAAGCACAGCTTGCCCTGCCAATCTGAAATTGTGCGGCTGATTCAGCTCCAAAGTATATATAATATATATTATATATATATAATATATATATAATATATTATATAATATATATAATATATATCATGTATATAATATATCACATATATAATATATTAAAAATATAAAAATATAAAATATAATATATTTATATATAAGTGTATTTTATATATATAAATATATATAATATATATTATATATAAGATATATAAAAGAAATATATAAATAAATATATAAGATATATATAAGAAAAACATATTATGTATATAAAATATATATTTATATATAACGATATATCATTTATATTATATATATAAGAAAATATATATAATATATATATAAGAAACTTCTAAAATGAAATATATATAAAATTTTATATATATATATATATATATATATTTCATTTTAGAATTTTCTCCCTCATGCAACAGCAGTTAAGCCCCTGGAGCAATTAAGTGATTTCCAAAGGAATACTGACTCAATTAAGTGAATTTTGCATGCATCCAGGTGTATTTCAAGAGTCCCAGATTTGGTGTATTCTGGAATTTGTCTCCTCTGGGACAAATTCATCCCCCCTTTGGAAAGGCATGATTTCTGTCCTTTATAGCAACCCAGGCTGGAAAAACTTCACTGTGTTGTTTCTTGGGAACTTGTTTGTTGCCAGCACCACTAAATCTGCACAATTTCCTCATGCCACACCCAGTGCAGCTGGAAGAAGTGGCTGGAAAACACAGGAAGGAACAAATAAGACCCTATCTAAAGTTTAAAGTTTTGTTTGCAGCAACCCAAAGTTTTCTCAAGGACTGGGACGGGATGTGCTGCTCCTGAGAGGGAAAGCTGGCTGGGATCCAGCAAGGAGAAGCAGGAAAATCCAGCCCTGTCCATACCTCTGGCTGCTCTCCTGTTATCCAGGCAGGTGTCAGGAGACACCAGGCAGCCAAAACCAGCAGGTTCTGAGAGAAGCTTTGCCTCTTTCCAGGGGTTTCTGACACAGCCTGCCGCCACACCAGTGTGGATCCAGGTCATTCTCCTGCTAGGGAGAGGATGTCAAAGAGGGAGGGATTTCTTTGGGAATAAATTTTTTAGGAGGAAGAGAGAGAGCTCAAGCAACAGGAAGCCTATTCCTGGTCCATTACTGCCTAAACATCACATTTCTCATTTCAATCTGATGTCTCTTCCAAAACTCCTCCTTCTTAAGTGTGTACTTTTAAAACTCAGGCTTATCTGGAGGCAAATGTTTGTGTTTAAGCCTAAAGATTTTCTTGACTCTAAAGGAGCTACTTTTCCCCCACTACTTTTTTTTTTTTTTTTTTTTTTTATTATAAGGGAAAAATTAAAAAAAATAAAACTAAAAAAAAGCTGTAAAAAAAAAAAAACCTGTAAAAATTGTCACATGGCCAGTAGAACTAAGTGCAAAGACCTATTTTTCGCAAAGTTCCAGGCTGATTAATCTGTAATATAAGTAATTTTTCTGCCCATCGTGGCCACAATGGTTTCTGCAGGTGTGGTCAGGTCATCCTGTTTTTCTCAGAGTGTGCTGGTTTCACTGTCCAGCCCAGTGTTTGCTGTGGGATTTGGGTTTTGTTCTGTTGTTGGTTCTCTTACAAAGGCTCTTACAGTCTTGATGGTGTTGCCCTGTTTTGGAGAATCCCAAACCCCCCAGATAATCCTGCTCTCAACTCCAAGAGGTCCGAACACGGCTGGGAGGTTTTTAAGATAAGTATTTGTCACCCTACAGCCTTGTTTTAGCACTGCCTCTGCACCATGTCAGCCATCTCCCAGCTACAGCAGAACCACAGGAGGTTTCCATTGGACCTCCTTCCCATTCCTCCAGGATTTACTCAGTCCTCAAAAAAATTATTTCAGGCCTCTTGGAGACCTTATTTACTGTATTCTTACTGCATTTTTACGATGGAGTTTGTGCACATTATGAGCTTGCTTTCAATTTTTCCTTCTTTTTAAAAAATTTCTTTTAAAAACCTCAGGAACTGATTGGAAGAGGGAAACGCTTTGCCTTCCATTTCACAAATAAGGAGATGAGACAGATGCTGGCCCAGCTCTGGGTTTCATGGCCATCTCACTCTACAGGCAGTGCAGAGGCAGGCGGGGGATCCAGCCCTAAACAGGAGGGATGCCTGTTTAGGCAGAACACACGAGATGAGATGGGTTCTCCCCCGAAGAACAGGTTAATCCTCAGGCTATTCCTCCTGCCAGCTGTTTTTTGGAGACAACTTTTGGCCAAGGCAGAGGGCAGGAAGGCTCAGTGTGTAATCCAGCAGCTGGCTGTGCCCCAGGCATCTTTTGTGTGATCTCCAGCATCTCTTGTGTGCTGTGTGCTGCCAAACCATGCCCTGCCACCACGTGATGAGCTCTCACTGGTGCTAAGTTGTTTCATGAGAACACCATCCCACAAAAATAACAATAATAAAAAAATACAAACAAAGCCACACAAAGAGGAAGGACAGGGTGGTGTGATGGCGTTCACAGAGGTTTTTAGATAAGGGAAGAGACGAGGATCTGACTCCATGTTTCAGAAGGCTGATTTATTATTTTATGATATCTATTACATTAAAACTATACTAAAAGAATAGAAGAAAGGATTTCATCAGAAGGCTGGCTAAGAATAGAATAGGAAAGAATGATAACAAAGGTTTGTGGCTCAGCCCTCTGTCTGAGCCAGCTGACTGTGATTGGCCATTAATTAGAAACAACCACATGACCCCAATCACAGAGGCACCTGTTGCATTCCACAGCAGCAGATAACCATTGTTTGCATTTTGGTCCTGAGGCCTCTCACCTTCTCAGGAGAAAAAATCCTAAGGAAAGGATTTTCCATAAAAGATGTGTGCGACAGGGTGGTGGCATCCTTGAAGACAACAAGTGAAGGGTTGCTTTGCCACCTACCTGAGGGTGACAGCATCTGACCACATGAGGAGCTGTGAAGGTGAAAATGAAGCTGTGGAATTGTGTAATTAGGTGGTTTTTCTCCCTGTGATAAAGACTAAATTAAATATAACATTAAATAGTTCAGTTAATTAGGGTGCCACAGTGTAGTCTCTTCTCGTGCTCTAATTTGTGCCATTTTGAAAGTGGCTGCCTCTTCCACCTCTGCCTCCTTACAAATAAACCATATGTTTTCTGGATCAACCCATCCAATTATATCTTAATTGTTTTTAGGAGCACATCTCCCTACTACATTAACTGTCATACAAGGATTTGTACACACACAGGGTCAGATTCCCACTGGTGATATTTTAATTATTATTACAGTGGAAATATGGTCTTTAATAGCTTATTGACACACCAGAGGGTTCAGAAATCTTCTATCAGCAAACAGACACGAAACGGGCTATTTTTCTGTCAGGATTTTGGTGACCTCTTTGATAATTTCCTTATAACATGCCTGAAGAAAGTGGATAGAAACAGAGTCAGGCCTCAGATTTGGGTATTGGAATGCACCTGGTGATGTATCTGACACCACCACTCCCACAGGGATATCTGACATGCCCTGAGTGACACAAACAGGGTGATCGTCTCATTTTGTTACATTCCTGAAGTGTGGAGGGACACAAATGATTCACAAATTACATTTGTAAATATGTAGTTGCAGATTTAAATGGAGCTAAAAAGAAAAAAAACAAACCCAAAACACCAAAGAAGGGTTTGGTTTCTGAGCTGCCACTGGCACTCAGTGGGGCTTGTCCTCCTGCATCACATCTCCCCCGCGTGCATTTTAGCACCTTCCAATAAGGTGTGTGCTGAGAGACAGGGAGAGGACAGGAGATGCTGGAACTCGCACTGTCTTACTCATATTACAAGTTAATAAGGCTGGAACTTTGTGAAAAATAGGTCTTTACACTTATCTCTAGTTCTACTGGCCATGTGGCAATTTGTTACAGCTATATTTTTTCTTCTTTTTTTTTTTTTTTTTTTCCTTATAAAACAAAAAAGTAGTGGGGAAAAAAATAACTCCTTTAGAGTCAATCAGATCTTTAGGCTTGAACAAATACATTTAGGTTCAGAGGAGCCTTGAGTTTTAAAAGTACACACATAAGAAGGAGGAGTTTTGGTAAGAGACATCAGATTGATATGAGAAATGTGATGTTTAGGCAGTAGTGGAGACAAAGTAGGCTTCCTGTTGCTTGCTCTTCCTCCTAAAAAATTTATTTCCTAGCGAGTTACATTTCAAGCTGCTCTGGTTGTGTTGGTTTTGTGTTTTCATTTGGGGAGAGATGGGGAAGATGGGGAAGCTCTGACACACAGAGAGCCCCATGCCCCCTCCCACCCCTTCAGGCTGTGTGAGCAGTGAAAAAGGGCCAAAAAAAAGGGCAAGCCACACCTAAGAGAGGAGGAGAATATTGCTGGAGCTGAGGTGGGGTGTTTGCTCTTTGGTCCTGCTCTCCCTTCCCCCAGAATATTCCCTGGGAGAGGACATAAACTGTCGGAACTCAGCGCATCCCTCCGCGTGTCCAGAGTTGCCAAGAACCCTGTCAGAGGGCTCGGAGACCCTGGCACACAGCCCAGAACACCTGGGGATTTCATTTTGACCCCTAGAGCAAGTTGCCAACTTTGTATGAGGACCTGAAAGTCACACAGGTTTGAATGGTGTAATAATAAAATTATCACAGGGTGAAAATGTAGATTTTAGGATTTTTGGTATGGGGGTTATGGGGACAAGATGGAGGAACTTGGGAATGTCCAGCCTTCTTCTTCTTCTTCTTGTTCTCCATTTTCTGCAGTGATGTTGGCATTTTGGGATTGGTTTAGAGTAGAAGTGCACTATCTAACATAGGTGATAGGTATTGGAAAATAATTGTAAACATTGTACATGTAGTTTTTAGTATAAAAAGATGACACTGCCCAGGGGCAGGCAGAGTGCCTCTGACTGTCCTGCTGGATGGACCTTGGCAGGACAGGGAAAGAATTTTATAGATAAGAAACATTAAACAACCTTGAGAGCAAGAAATGAAGAGCTCTGACTCCTTCTTTGACTGTCAGGCTCAGAAAAGAGACTTTCTAACACATCTCTGAGCAGCAGAGATCCTGATGCTGGGGAAGCAGCCCAAACCCAACATCTCAGCTCTTTGCTCTGCCTCTGGGTGTTTTCCCTGAGTTTTGTGGGTGGGTTTTTTTTTTGGTGGTTTTTTTTTTTTTTTTTTTTTTGTTTGTTTGCTTTTTTGTTTTGTTCTTTGGTCCAGCAGCTCCTCACCTGAAAAGGAATAGTGCTCCTGCCCCGTTCCAGAGAAAATTAAAAAAGGGAACTGTGAAGTTCTCAGGTGCTGCTGGGTTTCACGCAGAACTGAGCAGCAACAGGACCCCTCACAACATCTCCTCTCCTCAGCTGGGCCAGCTCTCCTGTGGGAGCACAAAGGAGCTTTATTCCAGGCTGGGATCTGGATTTTGAGCTCAACACCAGAAATAAAACCCCTGACAAGCAAAGACTTTGTAGCCAAAGAGAAGAAGATGCCAGAAACCCAGAGAGGGGCCTTGAGGAAGGGAATCTGGAGGAAGAGTGGCTCAAACTCTTCTGTTCTGTTGTCTACAAAGCCCTGGGAACCTCAGTCCCTGCTCCACCCTGCTCAAATTGGGAAATTTTGGTCCAAATTGGCACAAATGGACACTTTTATTTAGAATTTGTGTATATGTACATATAGTTGTATTTAAGTTTCTATTAAGTTATCTTTGTCCATTTTCATTTGTATTTGCTTCTGATTCTTCCTTCCCTTCCTTGCCCCTACAAACCCAGTGTTTTTTTAACACTTTTGTTTCTTCTACTCTGGCAAAATGGTGAATTGTGATGGTTGGAGGTTTAACCAGAAAATCTCAGTTGCCTCGCTGTCATTTTCAAATCTGACTAAATCTCTTGGAAACCTAATGATTTATTGAAAATCAATAGGGCTTAGGACATTAAATTTCTGATTCTCTTTTGGATAGGACACATAAACTGCATATATTCCAATGGTGATACGCAACCCCATTCCCAGTGAGAAGCTCGTGGGTAACTGCAATGATGGGCAAGAAAATTAACTGGAGGAAAATGTGGTTTAATCTAGATTTTGTTCTCAGCCTTTCCCCACTGCCTTTACCTGAGTTTGTAAAGCACACAATACCTTTCAGCTGAGCAATTCTGCAGTGCTGTCCCACTGTCATGAATATTATTTGAGTCTTTATTGATCTTCAGCATTGTTCCAGACTCTTTCATATTTCAAAGGTAAAAACTGGGGCTTCAAGAAGAAAAGCTAAGCTCAATGCAACTGCAAAAAAAAAAAAAAAAAAACAAGAAAAAAAACCCCAAAACAAACAGACAGACAGAAAAACACACACCCAAAGAAAAAAAAAAAAAAAAAAACAAACCAAAAAACCAACCAAACAAAACCCAAACCAAACCAAAGGAAAAAAAAAAAAAACAAAAAACCCAAAACAATCAAATGCGTGATTTAGTTTATAAACAATTAGAAATAAATTGCAGCTATGAGGGGGAGCTTTTTTATTGTTTTTCACAGCTAATTCACAAATAATTATTATTATTTGCTCTGGCAAAACCAGCAAAGGCCACTGCACAGTTAACAGCACACAGAGATAATTATGGCCTTGCTATTCACAAGTTAAAATCTTGGGCCTGACCACTCAAGGTTCCTCATTCTGCACTTAGTTCAGGTGTTTTCTATCTACACCACCTTCCCCGAACCAAAACTTATTTCTGCTTGATTGGAGATTTTTGCTGTTGCCACTAGAGGTCCATTCACCACTACAAATACAGAAGAAAGAGGCAAGCAGTGCGTTTTCTTCTCCAGAATTTATTTATTTAAATCACTGTTCAGCGTTAGCCTTGGGCTAATGAGCTAAAGGGTGATGATTGTGGGCACCTTAGAGCAGGAGAGGAGAAGTCAGGCGGTGCCTCTGCTGTTTCAGGGTGTACAGTTTTGTACAATTTGATCTGACTGATGTCATCCTTTTGGTTTGGTAATGGGCTCTTCTTGGGGTTTATTTTCTGTTTCCCTTATGTGCTGCACCCAGGCCTGTGCTGCTCAGATTAGCACACATCTGCTGTGTGAGCACATTCACCTGTGATAAACAAAAAAAAAAACCCAAAAAACCAAACCAAACAAAATCAAACCAAAAAAAAAAAAAACCAAAAAAACCAAATCAAAACATAACAAAAAACCAAAAAAAAAACCAAACAAAATCCCCCCAAAAATACCCAAAAAAACCCCCAAAAAACCCTCAAGACAAAACAAACCAAACAAACAAAAAAGAAAAAACCCCAAAAACAAAAACCCAAATGCCCCCCAAAAAAAACCCCAAAAATCCCCCCAAAAAATCTCCAAAACAAAACAAAACAAAACAAACAAAAACAAAAACAAACAAAAAAAACCTCAAAAAACCCCCAAACTAAAAAAACCAAAAAACTAAAACAAAAAAACCCAAAACCCAAAAAAATACCAACCCCCCCAAAACCCGAAAACACCCCAAAAAACAAACAAAAAACCCCCAAAAACAAAACTAGAAAAACAAAAAAAAAACAAAAAAACCCCAAAACCCCTAAAAAGCCCCAAAACCCTGAAAACCCCCAAAAACAAAACAAAACAAAAATTCCACCAAAAAAAAAAACCCAAAAAAACCCCAAAAAACCAAAAAAAACCAACCTCAATTAAAAAAAAACCAAAAAAACCACCCCAAAACGAAAGGCCATAGGTTCCCCTTCTTCCTCAGAGCACCACACTCAGTTACCACAAACTGCAGCAGCTTTTGCTTCAGCCTGGGCAAGAGCAGAGTCCATCCCTTCGTTCCCTGAGCTTCCCTGCTCCCTGCTTCCCTCCTCCTGCCTTTGTCAGAGTCCCTGTGAGCGCTCCTCTGCCCCGTTCATCTTTTCATCCCCGGCTGTGCTGTGACATCCCGGGCTGTCTGTGAGGTTTCCAGCATTTCTGACATTACATTCAGGCGTTTTGCTGCTCGTCAGGAAGGTGCCCCAGCTCAGCTCTGGAGGGAAGGAGCAGTGCTGCTCTCAAAGGTGGGGCTGGCTCACTCCTGGCTTTATTCTGCTCCCCTGGTAATCAGGAGTAAAACTCCTGCTGGATGCAGTGAGAGCAAAGCTCGTGGCTTTTGATAAATCTCCTCCCTGCATCCTTGGGGTTTTCTGTTTTTCTGAAGGACCAAAACTGGAAGGCACTCACTGGACTCCACCAGTTTTTCTCTGGTGGGTTTGGCAGCTGTGCTGCCTGTCCATCCTCTCCCTCTCCATCTGTGTGGATCATCCCTGTCAGCACAGGACAGGATCGTGTCCCACCTCAGAAGTGGTGGGAGGAAACCTCATATGGAAGAGAGAGTCCTAAAGTCTCAGGGTCTCTAGCTGGTCACTGTCACACCAAGATAAGTTAGAAAGTCTCTTTTCTCAGCTTGGCATTTGAAGGAGGAGTCAGGGCTCTTCATTTCTCAGTGTCAAGGTTGTTTATTGTATCTTGTCTATAAAATTCTCTCTCCTGTCCTGCCCAGGTCCATCCAGCAGGACAGTCAGAGGCACTATGCCTGCCCCCAGGGCAGTGCTATCTTTTTATACTAAAAACTACATGTACAATGTTTACAGTTACTCCTCAATACCTATCACCTATGTTAGACAGTGAGCTTCTACTCTAAACCAACCCAGAAGTGCCAACATCACCCAGAAGATGGAGGCCAAGAAGAAGAAGGAGAAAGGCTGGACATGCCCAGATCCCTCCATCTTGCCTCCTGAACCCCCATTCTAAAACCCCCAAAATCTACCTTTTCACCCTGTGATAACTTCACTATCATTCTACCTAAACTGTTGTGGCTTGCTGATCTTCATACAAGGTTGGTAATTTGCTCTATGGGTCATAACCAAACCCACAGGGGTTTTGGGCTCGGTGCCAGGCTCTCTGAGCCCCCTGGCAGGGGTCTTGGCCATCCTGGACAGCCAGAGGGATGCCCTGGGTGCTGACACTGAAGCATTTTTCCTTGCCTCTCTCCTCTCTTTGTCACCAGAGCCACTGTCTGGCACCCCTTCCACGCCTCACTGTCCCCATGCCTCAGCCTTTTCCCTCCCTGGACTCACTCCTTGCTTTTTTTTGTCCTGTGGACCAAATAGCTTGGAAAAAACTCTTTGGAGAGACAGCTCACTTCTACTCAAGCTTCAGGCCCATGGATCTCAGGAAGTTTAACTCTTCAAGCTCATGTAGTCTCCCAGTAATTGGAGTGATTGAACAAAACACCATTTCAATTCATTCCTTTCAAATGAATCAGTCGGCAACCCACCTGTGGGCGTTTTACAATTGAATTTCCAAGTTTCCTCTTCCCCTGCCAGTGGAGACTGGTAATGAAGCTGAGCACTGGTGGGGAGGTCACCTCAGGATGAGGTGATAAATCACCCTGCGTCCAAATCAGGAACAGCTTGGTGCCCTGCACAGACACCTCTCATTTTCTCAGGCACTTGGCTGGCACAGAAAATGGTGAGATGTACCATTCCTGCAATGGGTGATCCCAAGATGTAACTCAAGGTTCCTGGGAAGATGCTGGTGAGTGACATCCCCCTCTGTGTGACTGTACACAGCCTTCCCTTCCCTTCCCTTCCCTTCCCTTCCCTTCCCTTCCCTTCCCTTCCCTTCCCTTCCCTTCCCTTCCCTTCCCTTCCCTTCCCTTCCCTTCCCTTCCCTTCCCTTCCCTTCCCTTCCCTTCCCTTCCCTTCCCTTCCCTTCCCTTCCCTTCCCTTCCCTTCCCTTCCCTTCCCTTCCCTTCCCTTCCCTTCCCTTCCCTTCCCTTCCCTTCCCTTCCCTTCCCTTCCCTCCCTCTCCCTCTCCCTCTCCCTCTCCCTCTCCCTCTCCCTCTCCCTCTCCCTCTCCCTCTCCCTCTCCCTCTCCCTCTCCCTCTCCCTCTCCCTCTCCCTCTCCCTCTCCCTCTCCCTCTCCCTTTCCCTTTCCCTTTCCCTTCCTCTCCTTTCCCCTTTCTCCTTTTCTTTTCCTTTCCTTCATCATGGGACAGATGACTTGTCGCAGCACTGTGGTGGACACACACACACCTCTAATATTTGAGTCTGCTCCCTTTCCTTCTGCAGCACTCCAAAAATTGTTCCTCCTCTCTGTGTTTTTTGGGCCCTGTGAGTGCCAGAAAGGATAATCCTGCCCTGAAATGCTGATTTATGCAATCATTCCTTTAGGATGTAAGTGTTGGCTTCCTTTCCCCAAACAACTGACAGGAGGAGGAAACTGCTCCAGGGGATGCTCAGGCTGGACACCAGCAGGAATTTCTCCATGGTCAGGCATTGGAAGGGTCTGCCCAGGGAGGTGTTGGAGTCCCCATCCCTGGAGGTTTATTCCATTCCATTCCATTCCATTCCATTCCATTCCATTCCATTCCATTCCATTCCATTCCATTCCAGGAATGACTGGACATGACACTCATTGCTGTGGCCGGGTGGGGATCAGTCACAGGTTGGAGCTCTTTTCCCCAAAGTTCTTTTCCAGCTGTAATAACTCTGTGGTTCTGCTCCCAGTCCTGTTCTCCAGCTGTGAATGAGTGGTAACTTCAAATTCCAGCAGAAGAAAATCTGAGCTGCACACAAGAGGCAAAAATTCTGTTACTTGAATGGCAAAAGAAAGCGCACCCTCATGTATCTGAAATATTTTCTATTTAGATCTGCATCAAAATGGTAGAAGCCTCCACACACAGAGATTTCTAATACTGGCACTGGGTTTGTCCAGTTTAAGGACCTTGTTTGCTTTATTCTGTCTTTTTTTTTTTTCAATTGTGCATTCCAAGCACTGCTTTTTATTCTGCTGGAAGAGAAATTAGCATTGAATTCTTGAAATAGGAATGTTTGCAGAAAGGAAACACATTTAAGTACAGCAAAGATACAGAGAGATGCTCTGCAGGAAAGATGAGCAGTTTTATCTTTGCCTTACATCAGTACAGTTCTCCAGATTTCCAGTGGGGATTTTGATGTTTTGGGTTTTTTTGGGTTTTTTTTGGTGGTTTTGTTTGGTTGGTTTTTTGGGGGGGCATTTTTTTTGTGTTTTTTCTTTTTTTGTTGTTGTATTTTTTTGTTGTTGGGGGGGGGACTGGTGGTTTTGGGGGTTTTTTGGGGGGGGATGTTTGTTTGGTCTTTTTTTTTTGGTTGCTTTTTTTTTGTGTGTGTGTGTGTGTGTGTGTTTTTGTTTGTCTGTTGATTTGTTTGTGGGGGTTTTTTGGTTGGTTTAGAGTTTTCTTGGTTTTTTCTTTCCCCCCACTATCCTAACAGTTTGAACAGGACAGACCTAGAATGAAAACCACCTGTTATTTTTATATCATATTTATATGATATAAATATGATATAAATATAATTATTTATATTATTTTTATATACCTGTTATTTTTATACCTGAAGGTCCAAAACAATGGACACAGTTACCAACAGGATAAGCCATGTTACACCCCTGATCACAGAGAAATGTCCTGCTCTGAACAACTTTTAATCTAGAGCAATGTTTCTAGAGTCCTGTTAAACCAAGCCTGGGTTAGATTACAGTGATTTACTGGTTTTACAGGTTTCATCATGGCTTAAAATTATCCAAGGGTGGACAGAAAGATACTTTCCACTGAGCCCTGGAAATGGAGAAGTGCAAACCTGGTCAGGTGATACAGGTGAAGATTAGGGGATGTATCTGCAATTTCCAGAAGATGAGCAAAAAGAATACAAAATTTACCCACTCCCCTTACATCTTCACTCTCTTCAAACATGATTTTGGATATTGCACAGTGCATCAAGGCAAAGACTCCATGGAGGCTTTGGAATGAGGCTCCTGTGCCCCTCAGTGGGAAGGACAAACCCCCTGCCAGCACTTTTCTTTTTTCCTGTTTGTCACTCCTTGGAAGCTTTTTGGTTTTGCCCATCGCCTGAACAAAAAAAGCCAAAAATGCAAACAAGAGCATGCCTCATGCTGCTGGCCATGACCAGTGCAAAACGAGAGGAGTGCACTGTGACCGTGTTCAGAGGGGTTTTAGGATGAGGGAAGAGACGAGGATCTGACTCTGTGTTTCAGAAGGCTTGATTTATTTTTTTATGATATATATTACATTAAAACTATACTAAAAGAATAGAAGAAAATGTTTCATCAGAAGGCTGCTGTCTCAGACAGTCCGAGCCAGCTGACTGTGAGTGGCCATTAATTAGAAACAACCACATGAGCCCAATCACAGAGGCACCTGTTGCATTCCACAGCAGCAGATAATCATTGTTTACATGTTGTTCCTGAGGCCTCTCAACTTCTCAGGAGGAAAAATCCTAAGGAAAGGATTTTTCATGAAAGATGTCTGTGACAGTGCACCCCTTTGTGGGGCTGTGTGGACACCAAAAAAACACCCATGGCTCTGCCTCCAGCCACACCACTAATCTGTGATTTAAGGGCTTTCTGCGTGGTGGAGGTAAAACCAGGCAATTCTCCCAATCTGGAATGATAATCTTCTTTGCCTCCCTGCTCCAAAAAAGCCTGAGAGGAATGAAGTGGTGAAAGGGTCACATCTCCTCACCATGTGAATCATCGGGAGAGGGAGGGTTTGCCCCGAAGGGGAGCAGCCCAGTGAAGGAAAGCAGGGCACTCGTCCTGACACACTTTGCTTTGCATCCAGAGGTTTAGGAGAAATCCTGCTGGCCTCAATGCTGGAGCTGTTTACTGGTTTTAGGCTTGACAGCCTATTATTAACTGCAACAGCAGAGAACACCATCTGTCTGCTCCTGAGCTCTTCCATCAGGCTGGGAGCTGGGGGATTTGGCTATTTTCGAGGGAAAAGGTGTAATTGTCCTGATTTAGTGAAAGGTCTTGAGTTATCACATCTAAAGCAGGAATTTGAACCCTCAAACATTTTTTCTTTCCTTTATGGCCTCGTGATATCCCGAGCCCATTTTCTCTTGACAGCTTGCTGCTTTTCCTAATCATTTCCAGGCAATGTAGGAAATACAGGAAGAAGACAAATGGGATGAGGACAGAGTGGGACTTCAAGGATTTTGGGGCAGGTCATTAGCTAACATGTCTAGCTAGACACTAGTTGCTTCTTTTTCATTATCATGTGAACTTTCCTGTTCTATGTTTTCTCTCTGCAACTAACAGACTAGATCTTTGTTTCGTTTCATTTTTTGGGGAGAGAGGGAATTTTTGTTTAAATGAACTTTTGTCTACAACAGTTGGCTAAATTTGGAGGACCTAGAACCTACCAGTTGACATCTGGCAGAAAAATGGTAGAGTGGATATCCTTGGGAGAAGCTTTAAAAAAAAAAAATCACAGAAACTAGAAGGATTATGAGCAGGTGTTTTTGGATTAAGGGATGATGGAGCAGTTTGCTCATTGTGGAAAGGATCCACACTGGAGCAGTCCATGGGGAGCTGAAGCACTCAGGAGAAGGCGGAGCAGGGTAAGAGAAAGGCAGAGGAAATGTGTGATGAAGTGACCACAATCCCCATTTCCACCCCAGCTGAGGGGGCAGGAGGTAGAAAAAAATCTGGAGTGAAGCTGAAGGAAGGGAAGAGCACAAGGAAGATGTTTTTAGGCTTATTCTTATTTCTCATTATACTAATCTGTTTGATTGGCAATAAATTGAATTAATTCCCCCAGACTGTGATGGCAATTTGTGAGTAATCTCTCCCTGTCCTTAACTCAACCCATGACCCTTTTGTCACTTCATTTTCCTCCTTCCCCTGAGGAGGCAGAGTTACAGGGAATATTAGTGGGCTCCTGAGAGCCAGCCAAGGTCAGCCCAAACAGGGCACAGAAATGGTGAAAAGCATTGGAACAGGCTGTCCAGGGAGGTGGTGGAGTCACCATCCTTGGAGGGATGTAAAAGATGTGTAGATGTGGCTGCTGGGGATGTGGTTTAGTGCTGAGTGTCACGGTTTGACACTGGCACAATGTCAGTGCGTCTGTGAAAATATATTTTTTCTGGTGTCTGCTGTGAGATGTGACCAGGAACAGAGCAAAGCAGGCTCCAACTTAGGAATGAAGAAGAAAAACTTTATTAACTTACAACTATATATAGAAAGAAACACACACAGAACTCAGAATGAAAACTTTCTAAAAACATTCCTCCTCCCCCTGCTAAATTTCTAATACATCTATTTCTTGGATCACTAACTCTCAAATCTTTTATTGGGATCTCCTTTCAAGGTTAATACATCCTCATGAGCACCTCATGAGGGTCTCTTTTGCTCTGCACCAGGATGAGATGAGGAGGGGGAACTGGCTTGGAGGTGAGAATTCAGGCTGGCTTTGAAAATGACTTGCTGGCTTCCTGGAGAAGAACCCCTGAGTGAAATTCCCTCCACCTTCCCTGCTGCCCACTGTGTTTGTCAGCACACTGAGCACTGTGCCCAGCTGCTGTGCAGCCACCAGTGTGTGGTGGTGTTGCTTTTGCAAAAAAAAAGCCAAGAGAAACATCCATCAGTAAATAAATATGGGTTTTTATCTCTGCAAAATGCAGAGCCGAGTAGCACAGCACTGATTTTTGCACACACATGCTGCCCCCAGCCCTTCTTTTTTGCTGGCATTGATGCTGCTGGATTACTCCTCCAGCCCCTGTACTACAGGTGAGGGATTTTCCAACCTCTCAGGCAGCCAGGATGGATGGTGCCCACTCCCAGCCTCAAAATGGGAGTAAAATTCCCTGAGGAAGTGGGGACGGAAGGCTTGGGGGCACTGCCACCTCTTGCAGGTGACAGTGGCACCACCACCTGCTCCCTGGTGGCTCCTCCCCAGGGTTTGCACTGTGTGGACCTGAATCCAGCTTGCTGTTAATTAACAAGAAATTAATTATTTTATACTGCAATAATACTTCACCGCTCCCACAGGGGAGTCAGACCGCAATTCATTGCGTTCTTAATGCAGTAAACATGAAAATGAAAAGAGCCAGCTGATATTGTAATTATAGCAGGCCTGGACAGATGTCATGGAAATAAGGATTTTTATTTTCCTTGAAGACCTGAAGAAAATTTAGACTTGCTTTGTAATAGTTAAAGGAAACAAAAATGAACCCTCCACACTCTGCATTGGTATGAATGAGAACAGAACACTGTGTGACTTCACACAGAAGATGTTTTACTTTTAAAATTGACATTTTGGGAATCAAAATCAGATTTGAGCCAGCAAGACTAGGTATTTTTTTAAGTGATGCTCTTTTGCTAAGTTGTTTTCCTGAAAACAAACAACAAAGAAAGAAACCAACCTTACAACTTTTTACCTGTATTTGTTTCTCTCTCCATAAAGGTTCTTCACTGGCACAGGTAAAGAATGGATTAGTGCTATTTTGTGGTGGGATTGTGTTCTACAATGAATTAATAACAGCAAAGTACCCGGGTATGGGGATTTTTGAAGGGATTTTTGAATGAGTTAAGAGATGGAACCACTGAGTTGTTTTTGATGATGTGATTTATTGTTATCTTCTACTCAGACAGGAAGGGTGAGTTCAGCTCACATCTTTACCCCATGGTTCTGAAGGTCACAAGACCCTTAGGTCCAAGAACTTTTAAGGAGTTATTGACCAATAAAGCACAGCAAACAAGGATATTTATGTTTTTGACCCAATCCTTAAATATTTTGTTTTGTAGACCCATGTTACAGTGTGAGGTTTCTTAGCCAATCATGTAATGACACACAAACCTACAGCGCTGCATTCTAAACTCCTTGTTTACCTCTGGAACTACTTTCATTTTTATATCTTAAACTCTAAAACTATATACTTTCTTCCACTTAATGAGTGTCTGCTTCAAACCATAAATCCACATTCTTGCTTCTAGCACCTCAGTTTGGAAGCCTTTCTCAAGGTCTCAGATCAAATCCTGTGTTTAATTCTAAGCTTTGGCTTACAGGCCCAGTGTTCTGAGCATGCCCTGCATTTCAAATTCCAGGCTGAAAAAATAAAGGGCAAACTGCTCTAATGGTTTAGGGAACTGAAGTCCTAATTTGCAAAGGATGGGTGAAGGCGATGCTATTCACATCACTATCACATCCTCGTGGGAAAGGTGCCCATGAGGTGCTCAGGACCCCCTCAGGTGAGCTGAGACCTCAGAGGCACCTCCCTGTGGGAATCCAGGACATTCCTCTGCCCTGGAGGACTTGAGACCCTGGCAGGGGGCTCAGAAACCTTGGCATAGAGTCACAGACACCCGTGCCTTCAATTTTAGCCCATGGAAACAATTACCAACCTTGTGTGAGAAGTTACAAGCCACAAGAGTTTGAGTAGAATGACAGTGAATTTGTCACAGGGTGAAAAAGTAGAATTTTGGGGGTTTTAGAATGGGGGTTCAAGAGGCAAGATGGGTGAATCTGGGTGTGTTCCTTCTCCTTCTCCTTCTCCTTCTCCTTCTCCTTCTCCTTCTCCTTCTCCTTCTCCTTCTCCTTCTCCTTCTCCTTCTCCTTCTCCTGCTGTGATGGTGGCACTTCTGGATTGGTTCAGAGTAGAGACAGACTGTCTAACATAGGTGATAGGTATTGGAAAATTTTTGTAAATACAGCACACGTAGTTCTTGGCATAAAAAGCTAACACCACCCCAAGGGCTGTCGCTGTGCCACAACCTGACCTGCTGGACAGACCTCAGCAGGTCAGAGAAAGAATGTGATAGATAAGAGAAAAATAAACAACCTTCAAAAGAAGAACCAATGAATCTCAACTTCTTCTTTGGTCACAGGGCTGGGAAAAAAAAGACTTTTCAATACCTAGGGGTCATCTCAACCACAGAAACCCCAGAGCTCCCAGCCCAGGTGGATCCCTGGAGGAAGGGGGCTGTGGCACCAGAATCCCCTGGTGGAACTGATCTCTGGAACTCAGAAAGCTCCAGAGATCCCCAAAAAGCAGCTCTGAAAATCCTGCTGCCTCCAGTCTGCTCAGCTGCTCAGTGTGATTTCCCTCCTCCGGGAGACACAAGTATTCCTTGTTATTCTTGGCCTGGGCAAGCAGCTCCTGAAATGGCTTTTCAGCGCAAAAACCAGGGAGACACAAGTCTCCGTGCTCCAGGACTGGCTAGATGAGGTGTGATAGCTGGAATGAGCCAGGACTGAGAGACAGAAAGCAGAACAGCAGCATCGAGGACTTTCTGCACTTTGGCACTGAAGTGTTACCCCTGCTTTTCAGTCAGGTCTGCCTTTCCATTTTTCCCCTGGATAAGCCTCGCTGCTGCCTGCCTGCCTCCTTGCAGAGTTTGTGGAAATGAACCTTGAAGAGGCTTCTCAGGCATTAAGGAGTTTGTGTGGAAGTCACCAGTATTTATGCCCATTTGACAGGGCACAGTGCAGCAGAGGAGAAAAGCTCAGTTTGCTTTTTTTTTTTTTTTTTTTTTTTTTTTTTCTGCAGAGACCTGCAACAAGGCAGCAGCTTCTCCAGAGAGAGCTCACACACTTCAAACATTATTTTCAAGATAACAACAGTAAAAAAAAATATTTGTAATGCTGCATGAGGGGACCCACAGGCGTTAATGCAGCTGCCACCACTGTCATGCTGCTGGTGAGTCACTGGTGAACGCCACTGGGATGACACACTGGTGAGAAGCTCCAGCTTGTCCAGCTTGCTGAGTCCTTCCAGAGTTTTGGACACCAATGAATTTTATGAGAGCTGATCACTCAAGGGTATAAAGGCCACTGCACCCCAAACTGTGTAGGCACAAAATGGTTGTTTCAGCTCTCCGTGCCCAGTGCTCTTTGCACTTAGAAGAAAGGGAAAATTCACTGTGTTTTGTGGGAAAAAAGTGTGTTTATCTATGTCAAGGAGACCACCATGCATTTAAGTCCTGATCTGATTTTGTCATCCACTCAGAGCAGGAGGGTGGGCACATCCTTGGCCCCTCTGGCAGAGCACAGAGCTGTGGTGGTGTGAACTGTGAATCCATGGATGAATTCAGGGATGAGCATCCATCTCCTGGAAACAAAATAAAGCAGCCTCTGTAAGTTCAAAACCAGCAGTGTGCTGGTTTTCCAGCACAAGGGGTAGGTGTGGGAGGGAAGGGGATATTTGGCACTGACCTCCAAACTCAGCCTAGCAACCGGTCCTGTCCCAATTTTCACAACTTCTTGCCATCACCATTACTAAAGGCAGGCAAGTCTATCCGGACAGACCTCAGGAGACCATCAAGCCCATTTTCTGGGTCCAAGGCAGGCTCAGCTGTGTCCAGGTTATTCCCAGTAAATATTTCCTTATTAAATACATTCCCTGACAGAGGCCCCACCTTCTCTCCAGTATCCCATTGCTGCAGGGATGCCCAAACTTCAACACCATAGCTTGAGCTCATCACCCCTCCAGCTGCGCAGATTTCCATTCTTTTTCTACCTCTCCTCTTTAAGCATTTGAAATTCTCTGATGTGGTTACCTTAAATCACTTCACTATCTTTCTCACAGTCTGGCCCTCTCCAGATTTCTCAGCATTCCCACCACGGACTGGAAATGATTTCCAAAATGGGACCCAGCTGCCATGCAGAGAAGGGAATTGTTCTAGGTGTGTTGTACATTAAAACCCTGTTTGCACACCTTACAACCTTCATTTCCTTGCTTTCCCCACAGCAGCAAACCACGGCCACCTTCTCCCTGGCTCTGCTGGACCCTGGTCAGCTGCAGCTCCCTGTTCCCTGGGCCTTTCAGGTCTTGGAAAGCCATCTCCACAGTTTCCAGCATTCTGCCTGAATTTCATCACTCTTCGGGGAGCTGAAGGTTGTGAGGTGCTGCAGGGCTGCAGATGCCTGCCTGGTGTTGGGCAAATAAACAGCTCCATCGCTGCTTCAGCATTGTGGTAGTGTTCATGGGGGTACCAGGATGATTATTTTATATTTATATAAAATATCTATATAGATAATATTATATAAAATATTTATATAAAAACATATAATATTTATACATTATATTAAATATATTACATTTAATATGATATCTATTAAATATATATATTTAATATATATTACATATTGGTGTTGTGCTAAACACAGCCCCACCAAATAAGCAGTTCTATCTCTACTTCAGCATTGTAGTGGTGTTCACAGGGATCCCGGGAAGAATACATATATATATATATATATGAAAAATATATACCATTTATAATATATAATAATTATATTAAATATTAGATATTAGTTATCTATCAATATTATATATATTTATACATTATATTATATTTAATATATTATATTAAATTTAATATAATATATATTACATATATTATATTAAAATAAATTGATATATTAAGATTATACTAAAAGAATAGAAGAAAGGATTTCATCAGAAGGCTAGCAAGGAATATAAAGGATTGGAATGATAATAAAATCTTGTGACTATCAGACAGTCTGAGACAGCTGGACTGTGATTGGCCATTAATTAGAAACAACTCAATGAGACCAATCACAGATGCACCTGTTGCATTCCACAGCAGCAGATAATTATTATTTACAGTTTGTTCCTGAGGCCTCTCAGCTTCTCAGAAGAAAAATCCTGGCCAGGGGATTTTTCAGAAAATAACATGGCTACACAGCATGTCATGCAAAGCAGGCAAAGTCCTGAAATTCTTTTATTTTACCTTTTAAAACCAGGTTAAAAATGGCCAGTGAGGAAGCTGGGAGCTGGCCTGTGCCATCAGGAGCAAACAGAGCTGGCCGGGTGGGAGCTCCCTGATCTCCAGCATGACTTCCATTCAGCACTAACAACCCCAATTTACCTGGCAGCTGTGACCAGAGAGCAGCTCACGGTCTCCAAGGAGCTCAGAGGTAAAAAAAACCGACCCTAGTGTGCCTGAATGCTTTCTGTCTGCATTTTGTCTTTTTTTATGAGGTATTTTGTCAACAGGGGCCGGACACAGCCCAGGAGCGGGGCAGGGCCCGTCCCTGGGCCGGCCCTGCTGAGGCCGCACCTCGAGGGCTGCGGCACCTCCGGGCCCTCACACGGGCAATGGAGGGGCTGCGGCGTGGCCGGGGCGGGGAACGGAGCTGGGAAGGGAATGGAGCCCCAGGAGAGGCTGAGGGAGCCGGGAAGGGGCTCGGCCTGGAGCAAAGGAGGCTCAGGGGGCCCTTGTGGCTCTGCACAGCTCCTGCCAGGAGGGCACAGCCGGGGGGTGTCACCGTGATATTCTCTGAAAAATCCCCTCACCAGGATCTTTTCTCCTGAGAAGCTGGGAAGCTTCAGCTTCTCCATGTTGTGCTTCTCTGGAATGTGATTTTAAGAATTGTTTACCCAGCATGTGAATTGTTTTTAATTAATGGCCAATCCCAGTCCAACTGTGTCAGACTCTGAATCTGTCACAGGTTTTTATTATTCATTCTTTTCTAGCTTTCTGATGTCTCCTTTCTCTTCTTTAGTACAGTTTCATTCTATCATTTTCTTTTAACATAATATAACATCATTATATAATAAATCAGCCTTCTGAGAACGTGGAGTCAATTCTCATCCCTCACCTCGTCCTGGGGCCCTCACAACAGCACAAAGGGGGGGTCGGGCTGTGCTCCAGGGAACAGGGACAGCAGCAGAGTTTGGAACGGCCTCAGGCTGGGGCAGAGGGGGCGTTAATTTGGATATTAGGAAGAATTTTTTCACAGAAATGGTGAAAAGCATTGGAACAGGCTGCCCAGGGAGGTGGTGGAGTCACCATCATTGGAGGGATTTAAAGGATGTGCAGATGTGGCTCCTGGGGACATGTTTTAGTGCTGGGTGTCACGGTTTGACACTGGCATAATGTCAGTGCATCTATGAAAATATGTTTTTTCTGGTGTCTGCTGTGAGATGTGACTAGGAATTGAGCAAAGCAGACTCCAACTTAGGAATGAAGAAGAAAAACTTTATTAACTTACAACTATGTATAGAAAGAAACACTCACAGAACTCAGAATGAAAACTTTCTAAAAACATTCCTCCTCCCCCTACTACATTTCTTATACATCTGCCTCTCAGATCACTAACTCTCAGTCTATCACTACTCTTTAGATAATCAATTTTCAGTTTATCAAGGAGAGAGGAGTCTTTCTTTTACCATAGGCTTCCCTTGGAAACACAGTTGAGACTTGTTGTGTTTCCATGTCACACGTGGCACTGCTCGGAGATCATTTGCTATGGTGACATCTCCTTTCTATGTCCAGTGCTCTCACCACTGCACTACTGCACTTAAAGGTTGGACTCGCTGATCTCAAAGGTCTTTTCCAACCTAAATGGGTCTATGATTCCCTGAAATTTCTCATGAATTCACATAACTCCTGACCCTCATGACTTTTAGTCACTGAGTCCTTGAAAGCCTAGGAACTGCAATTAAATATAAAGAAGTTAGCAAGACAAGGATTTCTCCCAGCTGCTGTGTGCACTGAAAGATGAAATTTGGGAGATTTGTGTTTCAGTATCATTCTACACCTTGTTTCTCAGTCTGGGCAAGCCTCCAAGCATTCCCACCACACCACCACAGAAATTCCACATTCTGAGGAGAAGAAAAACCTCAGAAAGCTCCTCATCAACTTGCAAAACACACACTGCCCATGAAAGAGAGTGCTGCCCCTTCATGGTTCACCCAGCAGAACTTTAATATCTACAGCACAAACAGCTGCTAAAGAGAGAATGTGAGATTTAGAAATTGAGGGTTGCTGGTGCATGCCTGTCCAGTGACTTGGTTTTGTTGGGTTTTTCTTAACCACAGGCGTAAGAATATGCTTCACAAAGAAGAGAGCACAGAAGGGAGAGAAAGGAGAAGAAATCTCATTCTTTGCTCCTCCTGGGGTACAAAAGGGGCTATTTTGATTCTGCAACCTACTGCAGTGTAGTGTTTTCTTCATCTGCATGCAGTTGCTCCTGTGTTTTTGCTGCACTCATAACTTGCCAACCTTTTTTTTTGGATTTAAGTCGAGGGAAAGGTATGTTCCTATCCCATGCAGTCAGACACTGTGGAAAATGTGATAGCTTACAGCACAGACCTTCTGCCAGTGGGAAAAAAAAAGACAGCATAAACCCCACATTTTAGTCTTTGAAAAAAAAAAAATAATAAAATTACCCTCTACACTCTTTCTGCCCTGCATCATGGTGGGCTGAGACACCTCTCTCACACCCACTCCAAAGCTCCCACTTTGCTGAAGTGACCCATCTTTCCCTAATACAGAATTATCCTGGTGCAAGGGGACAGGATGCAAGTATCCTCTGCTTGTGCTGGGCCAGAAGATTGCAGCACGAAGATGAAAACAAACAAAACCCAGTGGCAGCACTTCTGTCACAGTAACATCTGAAAACCACAAGTCGGCTCAGGGCTCCGCACTTGCGAGGTGAAAAATGAAATAAAAGTCTCTGGTTTTTTAGAGAGGGTTTTTAGAGAAAGAAAGGTTGTCAGATCAAGTCTCAGCTCTGAGTAATTAAAAGACTCTCTAGCTAAGTAATTCGCCTCGTTTTACAGTGGAAAAAAATAAAATAAATTAAAAAAAAAAAAAAAAGGCAGAGGCAAGAGCTTATCTACTTCAGATAAGTGCAAGATACCGTTCCAGCAGATTGTTGGTAGACCATTCCACCCACACAGCAATTAAATGGGACACATTTTAATGATGCTGTGTGCTTTGAAGAAGGTTTTTTGGTTATTTTTTTCCCCCTCCAGAGCAGAATGACTTCTCTCATAACTCCTGCCTTATGAAAGTTCAGCTGTTCTGTCAGTTGAACCCCTTTGCTCCCTGTGCCATGCACCCACCAGCTCACCCTGACACCAGAGCTCTTTGCTCCTGGGGACACGTTGCAGGATTGCTATGGCAGCTGAGTCCCTCTGGCAAATATCTACACCAGGATCCCAAAACAAATAATTCTCCCCTGCTCTTTGCAGTGAGCCGAGAATACAACCCACTTTAAAGCAATGAAAACTCTTTCTCTGGAGTGCTGCACCTTTAACAATTCATTTCTAAATGAAATTTTTTGCTTTAACAAATTCCCATCTGATCCAAGAAAATACCCACTTCACTTACTGTTTATAAGAAAGTCCCTGGGAGATCTGCTGGATGGAGCAGGGCAGTGAAAATACAAACTACACAGGCAAAGCAACTCAGATTTCTACTTTGTGGCAATGTCCTCGTCCTGAATATTTTCATTTCTAGATTCTCACTATTTGAAGGCAAGGTGGAGATCAGGTTTGGGCAACCACAGACCAAAGCCCACCACCTGTTATGCTGACCTTAGAGCAAAAAAAAAAAAGACAGAGGATGAGTTAATACAGTTTAAGAGGAGACGAGGCAGGTGAAGTGACTTGCCAAATGTCACCCACCAGGGAAAGATCATGTTAATTACAAATAAAAAAATGTACTTCACTTTACAGTGAAACCAGTTTTTACCACTCTCCTGATCACTCCATTGTACAGTTCAAAGAAAAAGCCTGGGGTTTTGTCTTGGTTTGGCCAGTGTCAATGAGCAATTGAATAATGAACCCTTGGGCATGCCTAAAATCAACAAAATGCCAACACTTAAGGGCTTTCTGTGTGGTAGAGGTAAATCCAGGCAATTCTCCTGATCTGGAATGATAATCTTTGCCTCTTTGCTCCAAAAATCTCGAGAGGAATGAAGTGGTGAAATGGTCACATCTCCTCTCCATGTGAATCATCAGGAGTGGGGGGGTTGCCCTGTAGAAGATAAGCCAAAATTGTTGTAGGAACTTTGATGTAGACTTGAAAACTAGAACTCTTCTGCTGCTAACAGAAAGAAATTACTTTGATCCACTAAAACTGATAAAATTTGGGCCATTTCCACAGCGAGGCACCAAAGAGGACCAAAGTGTTGGCTGGCATAATTCTAGGCAGAACCCACTGGTCACAGACATCTTTTATGAAAAATCCTTTCCTTAGGATTTTTCCTCCTGAGAAGCTGAGAGGCCTCAGGAACAAAACGTAAACAATGGTTATCTGCTGCTGTGGAATGCAACAGGTGCATCTGGGATTGGTCTCATGTGGTTGTTTCTAATTAATGGCCACTCACAGTCAGCTGGCTCGGACAGAGAGCTGAGCCACAAGCCTTTGTTATCATTCTTTGCTATTCTATTCTTAGCTTAGCCAGCCTTCTGATGAAATCCTTTCTTCTATTCTTTTAGTATAGTTTTAATGTAATATATATCATAAAATAATAAATCAGCCTTCTGAAACATGGATTCAGATCCTCATCTCTTCCCTCCTCCTGGGACCCCTGTGAACACCGTCACAGTCCTGCAGCAGCTGCTGCTCATCATTTTGCTGCAGGGGGCTTGCTGACTGATGTCCCCAACCCTGGAGGTGCTGCACAGGTCTCCTATGAACCTTTGAGCTGCCACATCTGCCTGTGCAGGGACAATCTGCTGTCTCAGAGCCTCACAGCTGGTTCCAGCACAGAGCTCAAGGAAGGACACCCATCCCAGCCATCCCTGCTTGCCAGGGCAAGGAGCCCTTTCCCAGCCAGAGGGGATGAGGAGACTCACCTGAGCTCCACAGGTTCCTCCTTCTGGAGGCTCAGAGTGAGACAGGGGAGGATTGAGCCCCTGCCAGTGCATTTCCCAATCAGCCTCAGCTGATGCTGTGCAAGAATTTTGGTGCTTGCCCCAGGCTGACCTCCTCTCTCTGTGTGGTCTGTGTGACACACTGCCAGATGCAGCACTGCTGCAGTCCTCAGAGCAGCTCAAGGTTATTAAAAGGAAAAGAAAGAAAATAAAGGGGAAGAAAAAAAGAAAAAGAAAAAAGAAAAAAGAAAAAGCAGCTCTCTCTTCTGAGAACGGGATGGTGCCCAACAGATACAATGGAAAGAAATTAAATGGTGCTAATTTGTTGATTGCTTGCACTGCCATGAACACGGCAGATTAAATAGCAAATTTATAAGCTGACTGCACTCCAGCTGAAAAATCACAGTGCTTGGAAGAGAAAAGCCCCATAAGAGTGCTGCTGTTCTGCCTAACTGCTTTTTCAATTGCTATGGCCCACCTCCCTGCCTATTTCACAAGACTTTTCTTTTCCTTTTCTGCTCCAGCTTAACAGGTGCCTGGTGCAGGAAAAGGAAAAGGAAATGAGGCAAACGTGGAGGAGGATAGAGGCAATAAAGGTGGGGTGGGAGCAGGGCAAAGGGACACAGAGGCATCATTGGAACAATGCTCAGACTTGACATTTGCAGGGTTTAACGTGTGCCAAAGACTCATTCTCGGGAGCAAGGGGGGACCTGTGGACCTCAGAAGGAAGGCAATGTTGTTGTAGGAAGCAGAGAGGAAGAGGCCAGTGCTCTGACTCTTCTATTTGCTCATCAGGCTGGAGGAAATAAGATTTCCTTGTGTTGAAGGCAAACAGCAGATATTCCTTTAGCATCAGGGAAAAAACAGCAGAGAGGACTTGTTCCTCTGGTGCATCTCTGGGCATCATTCTGGCTGCTCTGTGAGGGCTGCAAGATTAACAGGCAAAAGAGAAAGCCTGGAAACCAGTGGTGTTGTACTGAAGAGGGCACAGCATCACTGTAAAACTTCTCTTTTATTTAAAAAAAATGTGATTTTGGGCTCCTGACACCACAGGGAATAAAACCAAAATGTGGAAGTGCCCAAATACAACAAAGGGAATCTGTTGTGGGAACAGCCTCAAATATGGAGGGAAGCTTTTCAGTGAATGTCCCAGTGGGAGAAGTGGTATGAGCACTTCTCCTCCTTATCTACATCAGCAATTCCAGTGATTAAGCAGGAGGGACAAGAGGAACTCAAAATTTCTGCCAAAAGTGAGGATTTGGCTTGCTTGCTTGTGGATGGGACAGCAGGACATCAAAATTAATGATTCTTTAGGACCAGTCAGTGTTAATTACGTGCATGTGTAGGAAGGTGTTGATAATGGCCTGAAGCAACTCTGAGTTACCCTGCCTAGAGCAGATTGTTAGAGCTGTGATTTTGCTTTTCCCCATCTTCACCCCAGGATAAAAAAAAAAAACCACCAAAATTGAGCAGCTCTTGCCTCTATTCTGGCTCTTGCTCATTTCCTCCTTCTGCTGAGCAGCCTGCAGCACTGGTGATCCCAAAACCACATTTGCGTCCCCTCTTCATCCTGTTGGCCTGCAGGAGTGCCAGGCTCTGGCTGCTCTGCCTGAGTACTTGTGAAACAGAGAGGCTGTGCCAAGGAATAGGCAGTTCTCCTGAAAACTGAGCACACAGATCACTGCTTGGCCCTAAATAAGGGCATAAAACACATTATGATGTGTGAGTGTTAGAACTGATCCAAGCCATTGCATTCTGAAATCCTGAGGGGAATTGCTAATCTAATTTCAAGGGGAAAAGGAAAAGCAGGGGAAGAAGGTGTCCTTCTAAAATTTTGACAATTACTGTGCACCTTGAACATGTGAGGGGTGCTCTGCACAACCCATTCTGGGTCTTGGTTAGGAATAGGTGGTAATTCTGGCTTTGGACTGGGACTAAAGCAGGACCAGGGGCTGTGCTCAGAGTCACCAGCACTGGGTTTTGCAGGCTGCTCTCAGAAGCAGCTGCCAGCAGGAAGGCCCTTTGATCTCCAAAGATTTTCCCCTACCTGGTATGCTGGCAGCTCTGCAAGACAACATTTTGCTAACCTCTGGGAAGACTTTCAGGAATTTCCACAGGAAACAAGCAGGAGGCCAGGCTCTGGAGCTGCTCTGCAGCAAAAAAATGACAGGGCAGAGTTTGGAGGATTCACATCTGGAATTCAGGGAGGGGCAGGGGTGAGGTGGCCTTGCCTGCATGGCTTTGGGCAAAGTGCTGCTCCTGGAAAGGTCTGAATGCCAGGGCTGTCCCTTAGCAGATACTGGTGTGGCCCCTGGTCTCTGCTGGTGGCTCTGTGGTCACTGAATACAGAAAGGCTCCTGCCCAGTAAATCACATTGTGTTCATGGGAAGGAAAGACTCCTTGGGCTCTAAACACCCCAGCTGAGCTGCAAGGAGAGTTATTGAGCAGTTCACTGCTGTCCACCCAGGCTGCAATCCCCCAAAAAAGGCAGATCTACAGGCACAAAAAACTGAAGGTATCATTGAGATACCATCAGGATGGCCTCACTGTAAAAAGTTTCATGGAACTCCACAAAGAGTCCTTTGTCCAAAATTGCTCCACTCAGCTGCTTCCTTTTCACAGCCAAAATAGACTGGAGGTGCAGGGTGAGGGGTGAGAATTCTCTCAGAGCACAGGACATCTTATTAATTAATTAATAATCATAATATTATAATATTAATATAATTATAATATAATATGTTAATATAATATATTATATTATTATTATAATAATACAATATATTAATATAACATATCATATATCATATAGAAGATATCATATATCATATAGAAGATATAATAATAATTATGATTATAACTATAGTATTAATTTATTAATTAATTAATAATCTTATTACCAAAAATAAGCTCAGAACATCCAGCACATGAGAACATCTTGGACCTAGGGGTGTAAATGTATCCCAGGACGTTTTTTTCCAGACACCAATGCCTACAAAGATGCAAATACCTCAAAGAGGGACTCTGCTTTACCTCTCCTGTGGGAAAGTCCACCCAATTGTTAGCAGCAAAGGCAAATGGAAGCCTGATTTAAGTGGGAGGCGAGACAAAACAAGTGTAGTTGTTGTTTTTTGAGATGTTTTCCAGGGTGTGGATTTTATCAGAAGGTTTTGCGCAAGCTGCAATGGCTGTAAGAACAGATGGAAGGTATCACTCCTGAGCTGGAGGCTGCCATCTCCCATCAAGCAGCAGTGTCCAGTGCTCTGCTCCCCCTCTGCAGCAGAGTTAGCAGAGAATAAAACTCCCACGAAATCTACAGCAGCTGAGTAAGGTGCATCCAGGCATTTCCACACTGAGTGTGGCTCTCTCAGACACGGCAGACAAACAATTCTTACTTCAGGTTAAGAACTGAACAGCATTTTGTGGAAAAAGTAGACAAGTATGACTGGCAGAGGGGACAGTTAAGTAATCCCATGTTGTCTTGGTTTGGAAAGACAGGTGGCTGCTAAGGAAGGCAGGAGCCTCCCTTGAAATGGAAAATGTTAAACCCCTCCCTCCAAATTATTATAATTTTGAAATTGAAAGGCTCTCAGACAAAGATATGGGAGCAGGAATAACAATTCTTTTTTTAGGAAAATTAAAAATACAAATGCAATAGTACAAAAAAAAACTACTGACAGAGTCAGAACACAACCTGACACTCTGTTGGTGAGGGGGTTGGTGGCAATCCCATTAAATAATGGCTGCTGTGCTCCTGGAGTGGCAGATGTGGTTCTGTTGGAGCAGGGAGCCCGTACAAGGGTGGAGATTTCCTCTGAAGGTCCATGCGTGGGAATGCACTGGGCAAAGGTTTCTGTAGTGTTCCAAACCTCAGATTATATCCAGGAAGGAATGCTTACCTCCTCCCTTTTGGCAGAGCATCTCCCCATGGGATGATGGAATTTTATCAGCCATGTAGGGACACTCACTGGCCATGAACAGAAGATAATTCATAATTAATGACCCGTTACCCGAAGAGATCTCCTGGAGGGAGGATTGGTTGTGGAAGAGATAAAGAAAAAGCTGCCCAATTAACAGCAGGTAGTTACCTGCTCCTCCTCTAACAGATAGGAATAGAATACCCCCTATTTCCAACCTAAAACATGTGCTGATTCATGAACACCTATCCTTTCATGACTAACAGGTCAAGACTCCAGAAATCTGAGGCCTGGAGGCTTCAGTTCTGACTTGAAGACATCAGAATCACCAGGGTGTAAAGCACAGGTTCTCATGTGTGAGGTGGGGAAAGAGTGGAGCTCTTACTAAAGCAGAGAAAGAGGACTGCGTGTGGCACAGCATTTTTATTTCCATTCCTTATCATCCTCTTTCTAGAGAAAGACTGTACCAGATTTCTACTTGTCCTCCAGGAAGGAGAGCATGCAGGAATCACACATGTGATAGCATGGGGCCAACCTGGATAATGAGCAATTCTCTTGTACTCCATCTTTATCCACACCTTCAACTGTAGCTGTATAAAACAGAGCACGTCTTTCTTTATGGCCAGGCAACTGTGCTGCATACCAAAAACCAAATCCAGTGGCAGATCTAAAAGGCACATTCCAGTCAAATTTGTCATTTTCTCAAACCCTTCATGCCCCATTTTTGGGTGCCAAAAAGGACTGACAGTGAGTGATTACCACACAGCTGCTCCCTCACTCCCCCAGCAGTGCAGTAGGGGCAAAAATGGAATAGCAAAAATGAGAAAAACTCCTGGGATGGGACAAAGACAGTTTAAATAGGAAAAGCTGCACATACAAGCAAAGCAAGACAAGGAGCTCATTCCCTGCTCCCCATGGGCAGGCAGTGCCCAGGAGAGCCAGGCTCCATCACAGGCGGCTTGGGAAGACAAAAGCCATCCCTCCAGATGTCCCCCGTTCCTTCTGTGTGCTGAGCCCAATCCCACATGGTCTGGAGCATCCCTTGGGCCAGCTGGGCTCAGCTCTCCTGGCCCTGTCCCCTCCCAGGTCCTTGATGGGCAAACTCTGTGCTTTCACAGCCAGCACATCCCTGTGTCACCAGCACAGCTCCCAGCATGATCCAAAACACGGCCACACTCCTGTGTGAAGGAAATTAATTGTGTTCCAGCCAAAAGCAGCACAAAGTGATTGCCATACACTGGATATCACAGGTGTTCTCTGCTCCAGCTGTCCTTAAATGTGCTCTTTCCATGGCATTCTGCAGTAAATGAAATTTCTCACTTTTTTCCTGGCATGGGATACTTAGTACTACTTTTGATTTACTCCAGGTGAAAGCATCCAAACAGCCCATCAGCACAGAGCATGACCACGTGTGACCCTTTGGGAAATGGTAGATTTGGGCTACCACACCACTGAGTAAATGGAAATTTATCTTGATTCCCTATCTTGGGAGTTGCAGTATATGAAGAAGGCATTGTTGTGTTGATTACTTTTTTAGGCCTCTTGTGTCTCTGAGAATTTCTTCATGACTGAAAGGGCCAAAATCTGAGTCCTCTGCAGGCGGCTACCACCCACAGATCATGTCTCTGCACCTCTGCTGCTCTCTTCTTCCTCAGGGTTTTATTTCTGCCTGTCAGTAAATGTGCTGGGCAGTGAACAGTGCAGGCTGAGACAAAGGCCCGTTCCCCTTCCTGCTGCCCCTTTCCACAGGAGCAGAAAACCTTTGGTAGGAGGAGAAGGAAAGTGAGCAGCACCTCAGCACCTGCCCAGAAAGGATGAAGAGGGGAAGCAGTCAGATCCAGACAGTTTCTGAATAAGAGAGAAGTGTCAGGCAAGAGCAGTGCAGAGCACCAGAGAAGAAATGGTTGAATTACCTGGGTAGTGCCAGTTTAGCAGTGTACTGAAGCCTTGGAGACCCACCTGACTTCCCTCATGGTTGTTTTGTACTTGTGAAAAAAACAGCTGAATCCTTACCACTGTCTGCTGCTCAAGAACCCTTTAGCCCTGAATAGACAATTTCTGATGCCTGTGAAAAGTTCTGCTGAACGGTGTTCCTTTGACAGTGAGGTATTGTGAAATGTGATTTCATTATCACTGACATGTGGTTAGGAGGAAATACCCCACAGTCCATCCAGCTAAATCTGCAGCCACAACTTGTCAGACAGATGCAACTGCCAGATTTGCAGCTGCAGAAGTGAAACCAGAGTTCAGTCAGTCACTGAATGAGCTGTGCTGTGCACTTACACTTGCTCTTGCTGTATGGTGAACCCAAAATTTCAGCGCATTTCTACCTGCTGCAGGGTATGAAAGCCAGCACGATCCAAATGGGGCATGACAGCATCAAATATCAGAAAACATCTTTCCCCCTGTGCTATTTTACTAAAAATATTGTACAAAAACCTACATAGCAGTAGTATAGCAGAGAAGTCAGCAAGATTGGGGTTAGAATTGCCATCAAAACAACCTACTCTCTTTCAATTTGAAGCCATTCCCCTTTGTCCTGTCACTCCAAGCCCTCATAAATAGTTTCTCTCCATCTTTTTTGTTGTCTCCCTCAGGCACTGGAAGGGGCAATTAGGTCACCCTGAAGCCTCCTCTTCCCAAGGCTGAACAAGCCTAATTCTCTCAGTCTTTCCTCACAGTGGAGCTGCTCTATCCCTCTGCTCATCCTGGTGGTCTCCTCTGGACTGCCTCCAACACGTTGATGAAGATGAAGAGGAAACCACAAAGGAAATCTGCACATACAGAGCAAACAAGGGATGCTGTCAAGAATCCCAGGTGGGAATTCTGGGGCAATTCTCTCTGGGCTGTTCTGCAGCACAGTGCTCTCTGAAAGCAGTGTCCCCTCAGTGGTTCACCCCAACCTGTTATCCAGGACTGGAATTACCTGCCAGGCTGTTGTGTGTCCCATGCCATTCCTTATCTTTGTGCAGCTTGCAGGCTTTGTTTTCCTTCTCAGTTCAATCAGAGAGGGATGCTGCTGAGGTCAGACTCGTTTTTGCACTGCACTCAGCATTGCAGGCATCCCCCAGAGCTGTCCGCACTGCTTGCAGCTCTCAGCACACACACACACACACACACACATTTGATTCTATGATCAGGAAAATGAAACAGCAGAATTATCCCTTGGTGAGGTCTCCTCAGACGACAGGTCTGAAATGCTGCTGTCAGCCAAGGTATGGGGAGGCATGAACTGAGGCCTCTGCTGTACCCTACAGACAGCCTTGGTTGTCATGTTGTAATTCCCATCAACAACCTCTGCCAGTTGCAGCTTCATTTTTTCATCTGCCCAAATGTCCTTCATCTGAACAAAATTTATGCCCCTAAAAACAACAGAGCAACATGACAAAATGGGGGCCTCTTCTGTCTTATGAATTCCATCTCCACTGGTGAGGATGCACCAGCATGGAAAACCATCACCACTCAGTCAGAGATGCTGCTAGAAACAACCATGCCTCATCTATACAGTTTAGCCTTCCCTGCCTGAGTATTAAAAACTGCTAGACAAGATCTCATGCCTCACATGCTATCAGTTTCCATTTAAAAGGAGCACTGAATTTTGTTCTTCTGATTCTTGCCTGGTGTATGTGGCAGTGCACACCTTTCTCTTTAGGTGAGTTAGAATTTGTTAAATTCCAGAGTATTCAAATTAGACACTTGCTAGGCACTCTGTAGGTGCAAATCAGATTTTCCACTGATTCTAGGACATCACAGCTTCTGAGGATCTGACCATATTTGCCCTTCTAGGTCTGTCTGAATAAAAGCAGATAATTTATTTCCAGTTTGGGAATTCTGCCCTCTCCAAACCGCTCCTGAGATAAACAAGATTATTTAATGTGGGTAAGATATGACTTTTCCCTAAAAGCCAAATTAAGATGTGGTAGCTGATGAAATACAAGGCCTGATGCTTGCTACATGAGAACAATACCTATTTTAAATGTCAATTCATAACATCTTTACTAAAAATCACTGGGACAACTGCAATGTCTTGTTTTTGTTCCCATATAAAGGTCAAAGTGTCGTGGTGAACAGAAGTTCTGTACAAATACTAGGAACTAATACCCTGCATGACTAAATGCTTGACAGAGAAAACACATCACTTAGAGCTGACCTGGACAGAGCAGCAGAGTTTATAAAAACCCTGGTTCAGACTTTCTGATGTGCCTGTCTGAGGACAGCATGCCAGAAGTGACACAAGTGGCTTTTTGCCATCATCTCACACTCTGTCTTCCCCACAACTTTATCTCAGACCTCATCCAAAAATCATGAAGGCTTGTGACACTAAAAAGCATGTGTGTTTGTGTCTTAGTGCAGCCTTGAGCTCCCAAACGTTTGCTGCTTTTTAAAAAGAAGTGGTCGCACAAATGACAAAACAAAACAAAGGTGCAGTTTTGGTCTCACATTTATTTTAATCTTCACAAAATTCATGGTTCAGAAGAGATACACGGGAGGCCCAACCAGGATTATTGGGGTGTTTGTTGTTTTATGGCACTATTTGGAACAGTTTTATCAGGAAGGCTGAACACCAAATTGTATTGCAGACAGCTTCCAAGAGCAACTTTTTGTTTTAAGACCATAAAAGGCAAAAATAAACTGCCTTTTTCTGTGTGATCAAAGACCCAGCATAAAAAGTGTCAGGAGGACCTTAAATGCCAGTTCCTGTACTCCCAGTGTGTATATCTTGGACTTCTTCCAGTGTGGGAGCAAGATGGACTTTTATTTTTATTTTCCTTTTAAATGGAAGAAAGCTGCCAAAATACATAAGGAGAAGGATTAGAGCCAGTTGCTTTTTGTTGGTTCTTTGGTGGGAACGCTGCCAGGGAAAGCTGTATGCTGAATTCCCAGGGAATTTCGCTCTCAAAAGCCAGCTTCTGGATTCCCCTCATTTGGGAAGCTCTCCCTGAAAGGGATATTCATATCTAGGAATCAGCTCAATTGTTGTACTGGCAAATTGGCTGCTGTCTATTCAAATGCTGCTCTGCATAGCAGCCTTTGCTGGGTTTTTTGGTTTTTTTTTTTTTTTTAATTATAATTTTTTTTCCCCATTAGTTTGGGATGCCTGGTGAGCTGGGCATGTTCCAAAAAGCAGGATTGCAGAGCGCCCTGGGTAATCCAAAGCGTGCTCTCACAAAAGCAGGAAGAGGCCGGTTGCTCCTGGTATCAATAGCTGCTAACACTGACTCTCCAGGGTCACTTGCCAAGGCTGAACAATTGGCCACAAACACATTATTTCTGTCTTCTCAGAGGGGCCCGTGGCAGTGCTGCAGCTGTTATCCCACAAAGGGACAGAGGGATGTCTCTGGCTGCTCATCCACCCCTGTGCCAAACATCCTCCCTGCCCTGCGCCTCCCCTCTGCTCCCTTAGGTGGTCACATCTTTGCGGGGAAGAAAAGGAATATTTCCAAAGGAAGCTGCAGCTTCCCAGAATCTTCTTGGTTGCCTACATAAGCGGAGGAAAAGGATGTGAGAATCAGACAAAAGATGCAATTCTGAGAACTGTTTTGACATGGCAACTGTTTTGTCAACTCAAAAAAAAGAAAGAAAAAAAAATCTTGGCAGGAATCACACTTATTATTTTTCATGTGTCAAGGAGAGATTTCCTTGAGGCTTTCCAATAAAATACTGTACTGTAGAAAGGCTGGACCCATGATTAAAGCATTAGACAGGGCATCTGGATTTCTCTTCCTTGGAAGATAATTTTTACGTGTCTATGTATCACTTCATGCCCTTATATTTCACTCTGTGAAATGGGTACAATAACATTTATGTATTACAAATAAAATCTTGAGCTGTAGTGATAAGAACAACAACAAAAAAGTGCTGAGAAATAGCAGTATATATTACAGATACTGCACAGAAAAACTAAGCCACTTGTCAGACATTTCAGTTGGCTTCAGCAGATAGCAGAGAAAGAAAGCAAGAGCGTACATCACTGGCCAAGCATGAAAACCACATAATCCACCTTTAACCTATAAACTTCTGTGATTTTGAAATAGATTATTTCTCTGTTCATTAGTATGTTAGCAGAGGCATTATTTACCTTTGCAATAAAGTCCAAATGTCCTTATTACTGCTGAACCCTGGTGCTGAAACGTGGCTCTTTCAAAGTTAGCAGCAATCATTTGCAATACAGCAAGCAGATGGAGACCCCATCAGAAATCAATGTCCCATTGTAATAGGCCCTGTGTGTCTAGACAGCCAGAGACAGTCCCAGCCTTTGAAAAGATTACGGGCTGAATAGACAAGAGAAACAAAAAAATGTGGAGAAGAAGCCAGCAGACCACAAATGAAGTGTTGTGCTCAGGTTCCCAGTGCTGGTCCCTGGTGAAATGGAGCTGAGGATTTGCCTGGGGGTGCTGTGGCTGAGTGCCTCACACCCCACCTCCCTCTCTGGGCACAGAGCAAGGGCTGCTGAAGGGCTCCTGCTGCCAGGGAGAACAACAATGAAAGGAAGATAACAGGAGCATCCAGGGATTCGGCAGCAGAGGAGAGCTGACATGATATTTATCTGCTGTCTGCGCGAGAGAATCATATTTCTCTTTTGCGCAGATGGATGTGCCCACAATCAACTTCTGAAGGTGCAAAACAAGGGTTTCTGATTTCCACCCAGGCTTACCTAGTGATTACATTAAAACCAGAGATAGCTGTACCTGCCTCTGAATAATTTTAATTAGCAAAAATTAATTAGTGCTCGTACACAGCAGTACCTGCAGGTGTAGTGGACTTGCTTAAGGTTAGTTAAGGTCTAGTTAGGATTTAGTTTCTGTGAAAACAGTTTGTATGACCTCCAAAATCGCTTGCAAGTTTCATCCAAACTTGGCAATTAGTTTCCCCATAAGAACTGTGAAAATCTGTGAAAATCTGTGGGTTGTTATTGAAGACAGAAGCAGTGATAGTATCTCTGCAGCTGCACAACCTTATTCCACTGGATATTGAAGGTTCTATGCAGACAAATACACTTGGAATTTAAGTTTCTTTTGTCCATTGCACAACTTGGTTGTAAATGCACTTATTGTATCTTATTTTAACACTCCCTCACATACTTTTCTTCTCTTTAACAGCAGTAGGATTGAGTGGTGATTAAACCAGATTTGGAGTTTTTTTATTATATATGCATTGACTGTGAGGAGTTATTTTTGATAGATATTCTTTTTCTTCTTAGTGTCTTATCCTGAAGTTTCGATTAAAGTCTGAAGTCCAGAAACAATCCTGTCAAAGTTACTTATGAACCAACAAAAATCAGCATTAATCTGAAAACGCATGTCTTGGGCTTACCTCACTGGTCCAGGACTTTCACAGTGTAATCATCTGAGAAATCTGTCCCTGCTGGGTTCCTGGGGCTGGGCTTTGCTCCAGCCCCGGATTTTGTCACCACCAGCTCAGATGGTTGTTGTGACATGCTGCTCCTCCTGCATATCCTGCCTCTTCTTCCAACCTGCCCCAAGCCTCCAGACAGCCAAAACATTGTTTTGAATTCAAAGACATTTCTGTGGCTAAACCCTGGAATCCCTAAGGATCCCTGCCTGCTGCTGGGGTCCTGCAGGCATTGCACCCCACTGCCCACCCATGCCTTGCACCCAAAGGCTCCTCCACTGCTCCTTCTGCTCAGGGACTGTTCTTATCACCCTGTGGTGCAGCCCAGGCAGATGCTTCTGGCAGAAGCGCCAGCTTCTCCCCACAGCTGGAACCATGGATGGCTAGACAGGAATAAGTGGCCTCTTCCCTCCACTGAACCAATGTGTGCCACCAGAGCGTGCCAGCTGGCCTTGTCTGGGTCAGAAAGGCACTCAGCATTTTGTCCTGGCTGGAAAAGAGGAGCTCAAGAAGAGGGGTTCAGGCAGCCAAAGGTCTCCTGGGGATGCAGAGCTGCCAGCTCACTGTCTGTGGTGATGGTGGTGGTGGTGCTGAGCAGCAGGAACATTCCAGGACAAGGAAAAGCTTATTGTGTTTGGGGCAGTACCTGCATATTGCAGTTGCCAGAAGAATGTGAATGAATGGCAGTGTCTTTTTTGTCATTGATGAGAGCACAGAAAGCCTTCAATGATTCAGTTTTCTCATCAAGAGGATGTTGGCCTGATAAATCATTGCTTGGCTGTTTGCAGCACCAGGGGAATGTAGGAGGCACTGCTTTGCATGTACGTGATCGAATTAATAGATCAGATCTACACATCTACATCCAACTACAAAAATCACATCAGTGCTTTTGCTGATCACCCACAAACCCACATTTGCTTAACAGATTGTACTACAGGGACATTGTGATTTCTCTTCTGGGCAAGACACAGAACTATCAACATCTTTTTGCTGAGGTGCTCAAATGTGCTGGTCCAGATTGTAGATAAATTGCCCACAATGTTTCAGTCCAAGACTCAAATAAAACCTTTTCATTTTAATAGATTTACAGTTTCAACAGCTGAGTTACATAATAGTTATCAAAACTTGGCATAGATACATTAAAAACAGGCTATGCATTTTTCTTCTAGTGAGGTGGCAATTTACAGCTAGAGAACAAATGTCTAATTTCCAGGAGATCAATCTGGGGAAACAAACACTAATTTATTGCAAGAATGTTAGTCATAGATGAAGAATCCATTTTCTTGAGCATATAACTTTCTATTTAAAAGTATGCTTTGATCCAGCTGGGTTGCATATTAAAGAAGAGTGTTTTTCTTAATCAGGAAAATATTTTTCTTAATCAGGAAAAAAGATATAGCTCTTATAAGTAAGTCCATTTTTCACTTTTCTTATTTGTGTCTGTCTCTGTGTGTACGCAAAACAACCTGTTAACCACCCTGCTCATAAACTCTGTCTGATGCTAGGGACCCTCTGTGTTATTCTATTCTACATTGCAAATTCTGCTCTCATTGTTGTGCATGCCTGTGACCTTTTGCCTTCAGATTCAGCTGAAGTCCTCTGGGAGGTGACAGAAAGGGGAAAAAAAAAAACCCTTCAACTTGGCTAGATATAACAGTGGAGAGTCATTAAATCTTGGTGACCAGCTATTCAGTTACAGTCCATTTAATCATACAGCAGCAAAATAATTGGCAATGGCTCAAGGCAAACTAATTATTCCAATCTGAAACTCAGCAGGGTAACAAGTAAACTGTGGATGAGGTGGTGATAGATTTTGCACATCTGACAGGCCTGATCTGTGAGGCTCTTGACAAGGAGACTAATGACAACCCAGGAAGTGTTCTCTCTTCAGTCATGCCAAGAAATGAGGGAAGACTGAGAGCAGAAAAACATCTGCTGGAAGGAGAGGAAAAGACCACTTTCAGAAGGAAAAGGGGAGACAAAGAAGGGTGGGCTCTTTAAAAGCCTTTAATCCAAACCTTAAGGTTGCATGGCCACGGGGGCACAGAGGCAGGCTAATGTGTACAATGTGCCCTTTCTTTTTTTTTCATGATTTTTTTTCTCCCCTCTGAATGTCTTGCATCAGCCAAAAAGCAATTAGGCTTGCTGGCAATCATACGTGTCCTGGGGAAACCATGTGGCAAGCTCAGAGAGCTCTTGGACCTGCAGCCTGGGGAAAGGAATTAGCCAGAGCACTCTGGATGTCAGCACCAGGGCTGGGAGGCTGCCCTGTGCAATCCCAGCTACCAGGGCTGTGGAGTGTCCAAGAGACAGAGCCTCAAGTCGCAGCAATGTTGACTCAGCCCAGTGGAACTCAAAAGGCAATATTTGGGTGAGTATTTGCAGGTTTGTGACAGCACAGCCTCTTCCTCTTCAGGAGGTAATCACACCACTGCTGTCTGGTGCGGCCTTAAAAGGCTCCAGGACACCATAGAGCAGTAAACATTATTCACTCCTGGAAAAAAACACAGTAGTCAGCTGGATATTGTTCTGGTGCAGAGTGGAAATTCAGATGTTCCTCACTAAGACCTTGTTGAAGATTGTAATGCAAGATGTTTTCTATTACCATCTGTACGGCAGATTACCTTTGTCAAGTGGGCAGTTTGCCTTATCTCTCTCTCTGAGTGACCACAATCACATCTCCCTGGGAGGGGGCATCTGCTGATAATAGCTATGGAATGTCACTGCAGGACTGATAAGAGCTACAGCATCCCACTGGGAGATGTGAGCCCAGAGGGAGGAGCCAAGCATTCCTACTCAGATATAATCCAGAGGTTTTTGAGACACCAGTATGGGTTCTCCACTGGATTCCCCAGAGGAACAGCAGCTGCCTCTTCTTCCACTGGATCTTCAGAGGAAGAATACATCCTTCTCTACAGAACCCCCTTGCTCCAACAGAACCACCCCTGACACTGCAGGAGGGCTGCAGCCACAATTCCAATTGGAGTGCCACCAACACCCTGACCCACAGGGTGTCAGGTTGGGTTATGACTCTGTCAGTGTTGTTCTAGTGTACTGCATTGTTCATTTTATCCTTTAATTTTTTCCCTTTTCCCTATTAAAGAACTGTTATTGCTGCTCCCATATTTTTGCCTGAGAGCCCCCTTAATTTAAAATTTATAGCAATTTGGAGGGGTGGGGAGGGTTTACATTCTCCGTTTTCAGGGGAGGCTCCTGCCTTCCTCAGCAGACACCTGTCTTTCCAAACCAAGACAGACCTCAGAAGTCAGATCTGCCAAAATGTTTGAGGGATAGTTTTGAGGACAGAATTTCCCGGAATGGAGGTACAAAATTGTGCCTCTTTCTTTCTGTGTGGTAGCTCAAAAGCTTTCCAAAAAGGGGTGTATCAAAGCAACAGAGCAACAAAGTGGAAATTATACAAGTGGGAACTGTGAAGAAATTATCACATCTTGCTCTGCAAGGCATAACCTGGTGAGTAGCTGCAAATACCAGAAATTAAAACAAAATTTTGTCATTAAGAAAAAGTGCTTTTCCACTGACCCTTAAACAGAAGTTAAGAGCTAATGGCAGAAGCCAAAGCTCAAACATTATGAGCTAATAATTCGGAATAAAAAGTTCAGTGTTTTGGGGAATAAAACCTCTCTCTCTGCAGCTGCTTCTGTGATATTAGTGCAGGGGAACAGAACTGCCAGACACGCAAGAAAAAGAGAAATAAAGTTTAAACTGAAGGGATGAGCCATGTACAAGTGTTTATTAAAGTCACCACTAGAAATGTACAATAGGTTTGTAATCTGACTACTTACTTCTTTCATTCATTGTAATTCTTCTGCAGAAACCAGAGGTGATTATAAAAACAACATAAAGGTCCAGATTTGAACAGCACTTCAAACGTCCATGGAAAGCAGTGCCTTAGATTAGGTTCTTCATTCTCTGTCAAACTGTCTCTTGAATATTTTCATCAAAAAAACTCCACCACTTTCCTGGCTCCCATGGCTAATCACTCTCATGGTGATTCTTTTCCCCCTGAAGCTGGGGCAGGTATCTATGGATGTCCAATTTGTGGAGATGGTCCTTAAATGAACTCTCTGATATATTTGTTTGTCATTGCTTCTCAGCACGGAGACCTGGGGGCTGATCTCACCCATGATGACTGACGTGAGGAGGGCACTGAGTACTTCTGTCTTTTCTGTGGGCATTTTTAATTAACCTTCCATCCTCATTCAGCAGCACACCTGCAGCTTCGTCGTGCTTCCACTCTGGAACAGAGCAATAACAGCCTTTTATTTGCTGTGTTTGACATCATCTGCCAATTTGAGCTCTGCCTGAGTTTTTCTTTGGCTAACTACATCACTGCATGCAGGAGCACTGCTTCTATATTTCTTTGTGGTATTCTCACCTTTTCCATCTCTCTCGTATCTCTCTTTTGCATTGGAGCTCCTTCAGTAACTCAGTGTTTAAAGGATGTTTTCCTGTTATGATGGTTCCTTTTTCTGATGGAGTGTAGGCCAATTTTATGCCTTGAAACTCAAAATATTCCAGTCCTCCTGAGCTCCTTTGTCCTCCAAGGGGCACAGAAAGGTTGGTGTTTTGTTTCCCCAGCAAATACTGAATTAACTGGAGGATGGACAGCAGCTTGCATGTGCCATTTGAGTGAGCTGCTGATAATCAGATGAAGCTGCTTTTGACAAAGGGGTGGTTTTCTTGCACAAAGGCATGAGAAGAGAGCCTGTCCTGCCTGTGCAGGATTTGCTGTGAGCCTGTACACCCTTTCTGTAATAAGTTGAGACCAAGAAACAAAGAATCAGAGAGGTGCTTCTGAGAGCTGGTCATACGTAAGACAGGCATTGGGCGAATTTATGGCTGTGGGTGAGCACCTGAGGCTTCAAAACATGCAGAGGAAAAAGATCCTTTTCACAGGTCATTAGGGAGGAATAGAATTATTAGAACCTGATAGAATTAACAGAACCTGAGCTAGCTGCTGAAGAAACAGAGAAGGCCTTTTAATTTCATTGACTGTCTGCAGTGGGCATAGAGACGATGACAGCTGACTGAATCTTGCCTCCTGAGCACAGTTACAGTTCTGCTCACTGCCTCCACCACAAAGAAAGAACCTGAGGACACCAGTTCAAGTGATCCTCACCTCTGTTTGACCCTCCCCACCATTCCATTGACTTTGATGATTGCAGAGAAAGAGCCTGCAGACAAAATGTGCTTACAAACCCAGTTTTTTCTCCTGCCAGCAGAACAGGCAGTCTGGATATTACCACCCTCAATTTCCTAAAAAAATTGAACCTCCGTGGAGATTCATCTGAGCAGGAATTCTGCTGGAACAATAGACAACTCTTTGTCAGTTTTATACTGCAGCAGCACTGGGGGTTCAGATGGTGTTGGAATTTAGGGTCTAGGGAACGTATTTTATTTCTACCTTTCTACCAATAACTATTTATTTGTCTGTTCATGGAACATTTGCATTGTGGCTTTTCCTAACCAATCACTCTGTGCTCTCAATACTGCAGAAAATAGAGTAGATGAAGAACAAGAAGGAGGTCAAACAACACCCAAAATACTCCATCTTGTCCTCTATCTACCTCCATACTAAAAACCCAAAACTCTAAGTTTTTCACCCTGTGATAAACTACATATATCTATTTCATACACTCATAGATTCCAATTCATCCCAAAGTCTTGGAAGTTTTCTCCATGGACTAAGGTTAAAAGCAGTGTTCTCCTGGGGATCAGGACTTCTCAGGACAGGCAGAGAAACATTCTCTGTGCCCTGGGTTCTAACAGGATGAAGCTGTCTTGTAACAGACATATTTTATAGAAAATCCTTTCCTTAGGATTTTTCCTCCTGAGAAGCTGAGAGGCCTCAGGAACAAAATGCAAACAGTGATTATCTGCTGCTGTGGAATGCAACAGGTGCATCTGGGATTGGTCTCATGTGGTTGTTTCTAATTAATGGCCAATCACAGTCAGCTGGCTCGGACTCTTTGGTCAGTCACAAGATTTGATTATCATTCCACTCCTTTCATTTCAAGCCTTCTGGTGAAATCCTTTCTTCTATTCTTTTAGTATAGTTTTAATATAATATATATATCATAAAATAATAAATCAGCCTTCTGAAGCATGGAGTCAAGATTCTCATCTCTTCCCTCATCCTGGGACCCCTGTGAACACCACCATGCTGTCTGGCCACTGCCAGCTGGTGGAAGCTGGAAAAGCAGCTGTGTCCTGGAAAACAGAGAGCTCAGGGGCTGCCCAGCCAGGGTCACACAGCACTGGGAGCTCCAAGGTCTCACACAGACCACTGGCCACTTTTCTCCCTATTTCTCCCACTTTTCTCCCAATTTTCTCCCTACATCTGTGCCACTGGCAGTGAATCCAAGCACTGAGCCCTTGCCCAGCAACCTGAATCAAAACCCAGTACAGAGACAGATTTCCCCCCACCTGCCATTCCTTCTTTTTCACACCTGCATTTTGTTCTGAGAGCAAACTTTGGCTTCTGGTAACAGAATACTGAGTCAGCCACGCGATCACTTAACCTGGCAGTCCTCAGAACTTATTCAATATTTAACAAGCATAATTTCACATCTTTTCTACTGTTGTTACTTTTGTTTACTGCAATGGTGTAGTAGCAATTAAATTATTATGTCTGTTAAGTGATTAAATAAATAAAAATAGCTATTTTGAAGCATCATTCAAGAAGGAATATTATTTGTCTTATTGGGAATGTTATGCAAGTATGCAATCATACAGATATGCATTAAATTAATCTTATTAACAACCAACATATTATTTATTTACTAAGAATGTGATAAATTATGTCATATTACATATCTGAAAAACAACTATCATTAACCAGCATGGGTAACCTCAGAAACAGAATTAAGAATAGACAATTAGCATAGTTTTTAAGAGTAGAGTCAACAATAATAGAATTAGAATTAATATGAGCTGTAATTTTTAGTGATATGGAAAGCAATCACAGAGGAAGACACTTGAATGTCCTGTATAACCTAAAAAATCTACTACCCAAAACCTAAGTAACACTCAAGAAATCCTTAACAAATACCTTTATCACAGAATCCATGCCACTGAGGGATGTAAAAAGTTGTTGATCCAGACGTTGCTGTTTTCCCAACATCAGTAACTGAATTTACAATGGATAAACTGGGAACAGGCAAAAATTACTCATCCAATGTCTACATACATCTTGAGCAATCCATGATTCTGAAAGTCAGAAAAAATCCCATTGCCAGAAAAGGTTAGCCTCCTATTTTTATTTAAGGCTGAATGGACTTCACTTTTTAAACTTCTCTTATCTGTTTTATTTTTCATATCAGAGAGACACAGAAAGATATTTGAGTACCACAAATTATGAGGGATGAGCTACAATTATTTCATCCATAAATATTTTAATCAGATAAATGGTTCAACACTTTTTCCCCCCTAAAGGACTGTTTTCTGCATTTCTGAAGAAAAAATATTCTACCATACATAAGTCTGTTGAGCTAAGAGAATTATTTAGATTCTCCCATCATGTGTAATTTAATATTCCTGTTGTTGGCAGTGCTGAAATGGTTTTGTTAAAAAGAAGATCAGCAGGAATAAAACCTACTAACTGAATACTTTTTCTTGTTCTGTTTGCACCTATGAAAAGTGCTTCCTAGGAAAGAAGCTGGCGCAAGACACTTTCCTTGAAGACTGGTGTGTGTGGGATTGGACACAGACAGTCAGATGCCTCTTGCCATCCTGGAAATGAAAAAGCAAATGGGTTATACTTTACTTTTCATAAGAACTGAAGTGATAGTTACAAATTCCTTTCTTCTGACAAAGTATAGAAATCAGAGTCAACTTTGCAACTGAATTAATTAGATCTTATATATCCACTTTTTGTATTAGTTCTTTTAAGACGTGTAAGCAGCAGTTTTGCACTGAGTATTCATAGGTTATTGAATGCTATACATAAACTGTGAAGTCTAACATCAGGAAGCAATACAATTAAGAAATAATATTACTTTAATACATATGATTAACATCTGCTCTTTCATCTAAGTCAGCATTCATAATAACCAAACTTCTGGAGAACAAATATTAGTCTAAAAAATGAACTCAAGAAATCAGACTTAAAATGAATCCTCACTTAAAAGCACTATAAGATAAATTCTTCCATTTCCTCCAAGTACCCTAAAGGAGAAAAGTAAGTTAAGCTTCAGGAGGAATCACCAAATTTTAAAGATGTGTACATGTACTACTGTCAAAAGGTTCTTTTAAGTTATCAGCAGGCCAAAGGGAAGCCTATTGAAGTAATAATGTTTGCAGCAAGATGTCGAAGCCAAAAAGAACCTGGTCATGGTCCGGGAGAGCGGTGGCGTTTCTGGAGCTTCGGTGCCATCTGCTGTCCGGGTAAAAAGAGTGCAGTGATGCCGACATCCGTACAGCGCCTCTCCGTTCCCGCATGGAAAACTGACCACGGGCTGGCCCCACAGCTGCCGATTCCTGACAAAGTGACAGCGGAATTGGGAAAAAAACATCCCCAAAAGCTTCTTGGGACTGGGCAGCTCTCCAGGGAATGGGGAAAAAAAATAAGAGGGATAAAAGAAGGATGTAAAACAGTAAATTGACACATCTCAATTCCATGCAAAGAGGGAATACCCATTTCAAGAAAGAGGGAGTTGGGCACCAACTTCACAGCTTTTGAAAAAGTTTCTCCAGCAAGATTCCTTTAAAGACAGTAACCCCTCTCCTGGGGCCCCAAAGTTGGGACAGGAGTCTTATCTTTAAACAAGGCTTACACTTCAAAGATAGACATGAGAAGAAGCTACAACAAACCTGTAAGTACAGATGGTCTAAGATTTACATCTTAGTTGTAAATGGCAGGACACTGAGAAATAAAACTCCAGGGATAAAAGATTCCAAAGGACTTTATGTCCTCTGAAGGCCCACAAAAGTGAGATTTCTCGTCTATTTTACGCGACTCCAGATTTCTGCTGTGCACGTTTGGACTGTTACACTGACAAATTCCGTGACATTCACAAAGCAGTAAGGTTTCTGTGGCACTCCCATTTCAGACAGCAAATGGCAACATCACTTGGCAGAGAAAAATGAGGCAGTGCAGTAAGTGAGCAGTAAGATTTGGGAATCTCCTACCTGAAGCAGCAATCAGACTCTTGATGAGGCATGAGCTAACTATTTTTCACAACCTAATACAGTGCATATTGGAAACAACAGCACTTATACTTACTGTAGGGGTGAACAACATAATTGTTTTCCTTGGGTAATGCAGAACTGAATCTTCATGCTAAGCCAAATAATCTCCACTGCAGTCTTGGCTGTGGAGCTTCCTGCTCTTTTGGAGGGTCCTTTTCCCTGTCTTTTTTTGTCTCCAGCAGGACACCGAGAGTGTCTTCTGCAAAGCTGGAAGTCTCTGATGAGATCCCAGAACGGCCTGAGCCATGGCAACCAGCTGCAGCAATCGTGCATGGCTGCTGTGCTGAACAGCTGGGGCTGATACCACCGGGGTTTCCATGCACAGGACACGTCCTCTGTCCTGTTCTCAGCGGGTAGAAGAGGTTTAATCCACCCTGAAGGCATTGGGTGGCATTTGTACATGGATAAACATGTAATTCACATGAGCTGCCCGTCTCTTGTGCTCCAGCTGGAAATGTGAAAGCCCCATCCTTTATAAGAAGCAGCACACTGCTGAGGGTTGTGGTTGAGTCTTTTGCCTCTCAATGTGAAGTGCTGTTGAACATGTACTAATTTTGCTCCAATGCCAGGTTCTTTCTGTTTTCCCCATTACTTCTCTTCTGCTCCTTTTTTAAGTGTGCACTTCTGTGGAAGCAGGGTCCTTTCAGGCTTTTCTCTTACAGCAACCATGCAGCAGCAGTGCTCTGGAGAAAGAAAAAATTGATAACTGATTTATAAAAATTTATAACTGATAAATTTATAATCCTGATAACTCTAATTTCTCTCCTCAGTGCCAATTAACTTGGACAACATGACGTCTCCACTGGGTCTCGCTAAAGCTTGTTTAAAGTCTGCCTGCTTTGCCTGATCTGATGTTTGCCCTTTAAACCCAACTTGAATGACTTTATGCTGAGCTTTTTTAAAGTTCTTACCTCAAGCAAATTATCCCTTTCATGCCTCTTGGACTTCCAATAATCTTATTTGTATGTGACAATTGTAGCAGAAATTAAGTGCCACTGTAACTACCAATATTTGTAACCTGACATGCAAGCGAACTCTGCATAAATCCTGAAACAGGATTGCTGTTGTTTGGCTCTCTCCTTGATCTCAGAAAACACCATTTAGCCAAGAATGTATGAAGACAAACCCAGCAATACCGATCAAGTTTGATTTTCCCCTTCACTGAACCTGTTTTCTGACAAGCAATTAGTGAATGACTGTTACTTCTGTTCTCACTGGCAGTAATTTAATTTCCTCCTTCATTTTAATTAAAAAAAAATTGTGAAGCTAATTTTCAAGTAGTTGCATTTTGCAGAGTGTGCTCGATGGGAGAGGATTGAGCCACATACAGCTAAAATCAAAACCATCAGCTGATCATTTACTTTGGGCAGGATTAGCAGGCAGGCCTCTTTACCCCCAGTCAGGCATCCTCCCCACTCCTCTAAACCACTTCTTAAACTTGCAGTTGGAAACTGCAGAAAAAGAAAAGAAGGAAAGATTTTAGCCAGCTGGGAGCAAAGAGGAGAAAAAAAAAAAAAAAAAAAGCTACTAAATCCCAAGGAAATCAGCCCTCTGTTTTATTCATATTTGATTTCAGTGGTAACCATGGGAAACTGGAGCCAAACCTGGTACCCTCTTGTGTACTGCAATCCCTCACTACAGTACAGAGGAGCTGCAATGGGGAAGGGCATATCAGCTAAAGGTGACTCAGCTAGCACTAGAAAAGGTTGGATCAGTAGGGATCAAATGTGACCGTGGTCACAGGGGTTTTCAGGATGAGAGAGAGACGAAAATGTTGACTCCGTGTTCAGAAGGCTTGATTTGTTATTTTATGATATATATACTACATTATAAATATACTAAAAAGAATAGAGAGAAATGTTCTCAGAAGCTTGCTAAGCTAAGAATAGAGAAGAAGGATAACAAAGATCTGTGTCTCTCGGCAGAGAGCGAGAGCAGCTCTGCCGTGAGTGGTCAGTAAATCCAAACATCCACATGAGACCAATCACAGATGCACCTGTTGCATTCCACAGCAGCAGATAACCATTGTTTACATTTGGTTGCTGAAACTTCTCAGCTTCAGCAGGAAAAATCCTAATGAAAGGATTTTAATGAAAAGATGTCTGCGACAATCAAACCCTAAATATGAAATGGCCAGGTGGACTTGAAAGACTCTGCTTGGGAACAGCACCCTTGGGCATGGTATATTGCAGGGACCTGGGCACACGAGTCCTGGTGATAAGCTGGTGTCAGAACACAAAACACACTAACTAAAGATGTGAGACTGCTGTGTGCAATGCAGTCTAAAGCATGATTCTGGGCTGTGGGAGAGAGGGAAAGCCCCTCTGAGCTAAGACACTGCCACTACCTAGAAGCTGAACATTTTTCCCCCCACCAAGGTTGACAGGTAGAGGGAACAATCTGTTCATCTGTTTTACATTTCAGCCTTTTCACAAGTCTGTAATTATTCCGTCTGCCCTAGCTCAATTGCTTGCTGAACCTTGAAATTTGGCTCAACTGGAATGTGCACTGCAGCCAACTAAGAATCTGTGCAGATCTCTCTTAAAGATAGCACCCAGCACGCTCCTCAGCCACCTAATGAAGCAAGGCACTGTCCCCTGTGAGCCTGCTGCTGCCCCATTTGCATTCAAGCACTTGCTGTGGCTGTTGTGTGCAAATGTCTATGGATGCCTTCCTAAAAAATGACATTGACAACGTTAAAGGGAAGTACAGAACAGGGATATATGTGTTTGTGTCCACTTGGGTGTTAGGAGTGTCTAGGCACAGCAGCATCATTCAGCCCAAGCCATCTGAAGCAATCCAAAACATAAAAATAGCCTTGAGTACCAAGAGCCATCAAAAAATACTGGATATTCTGCTGATGCCCTTTGCACAGACAAAACATTATCCACCTAACTCAAGGTCATCTGAGAAATAATTAGCATTGCTGGCATGAATGGTGATCAAGGTACAACAGGTAAGGAGCTGACTCCAGGAAGAGTAGGAAAAGCAGGTGCAGAGAGAGGACTTTATTTCAGGAGTAAGATCTTTGAGAAATTCTCTGGGGATTCACTGTGAGTTTCCTTTAATGACAGGGCTGAAAAATGTGGAAACACCTTGCTGAAACTTAGGAGGTGTATTAGCTCAAAGTTTACAGACACTGTCATGTGGAAAAAGATGTTCCTCTGAAAACTGGAAGAAAGCGTATAAATGCAAGCAGCATAGACTCCAGACACTTATTTGGCAAAAATAGTAAAAATTTCTGTGAGATCAGGGGTTGAAAACTGCTGAAAGAGACAGGAAAGTGTGTGTAACTGTGTCCTAAATGTATCAACATGTCACTAAGAAGACAAAGCTGTGAGAAACTCAAGCAGTTCCACAGGGCAGGTGCAAAGCAAGATCCAGAAGCACAAACCACGCCAGTGAGATGCTGCACAGGCTCCAGCTCAAGTTCAAGAAACATTGAAACAACTCAGAACAACTGCAGAGAATAACAACTAAAATATTCATGAGAAAGAAGGCAAAACTACGGAAGTTTGGCATATTTAGTCTCACAAAATGCAAGTGGAGAGCAGTACAATTACTGTACCTGAATACAAATGAATGCTGAAAACCTAAGTGGTCGTGCTGGCCCAAGACTAAACAGGTTTAAACTGATCACAAACACATTATACAGCAGACAGGAAGACATTCAGTTACAGGACAAGCAATTTCTGACTCATCATAATTAATTAGGAGAGTCATATGGAGTAAAATACCCTGAACAGAACAACAACACAAAGCCTACAACAAAATCCCTGATTTTATTATGTTTTAAGATATTTCTAGGAAACAGGGACTCATATTTGATATGCTGGCCCTGTCTCATACTCCTGCATTCTACATTTGAGATAGAGCACAGTGTGGGAGACAAAACTACAGTGCTCCTGCCATGGTCGAGTTTCTGGCCCCTGGAATTGGTTCTCCTGGAGGGAATCATCATCCCTGGCACCTGCAGCAAGGAAAAGGCCATTAGGAAGATTCCTAGAGGATGTCAGGGATAGCACAGATGTTAGATGTACCCACTGGATATGCTGGTCTGGATGTGTTACTTAAAATGCTACTTAAAAATAAGGACAAACTGGTCAGGGCACAACTGCAATGATCCAGACCCAGGGGAGTTCAAGATCCTGGACCAGGGTGGGGAGCAGGAAGGCCAATAGCCCTGACCCTCACTACAGAAAGCTGTGGCTTACTCAGGGAAGAGGTGGGCATGAGGCAGCTCTAATGGGAGCCAGCTCTTGTGGGGTTTGAAGGGCAAAGAAGCTCAAAAAAAAGTCCTTGCTGATGCTAAAGGAAAAAACTCAACAGATATTTTAGGAGGCTGGCTTGGCTAAAAAGGGAATTCATGGCAGAACAAGAAAAAAAAATTATGAGCACAGTAGTAATTAGGAGAGGTTATGGCAGAGATTATATTATTATTTCTGCTGAGGTGTGCAGAGGTGTGATCAGAAGAACTGAAGCTAAGCCAGGGTTCAAGAAGTGCTTCTGCTGCTATGTAAGAAGTAAATCAGATAAAGAAATTATGACAAAAGGGTTCAGCAGTACATTGACAGCAAATGCAGGCAAAAATGAGGTACTTGGTGCCTTCTTCCTGTCAGTTTCCACTGACACTGTTACCAGGAGTTTTAGCCCAAAGGCAGGGGTGAAGAAGCAGAGGAATTCCAGGAGTCGAGGATATTCAGCTCAGGGGTCTGCTAGAAAATCTCGTCTTACACAATTCCATTGACCTGAGTGGGATTTGTCTGAAGGGGGTTGAGTGAGGTGGCTGATCACAGTGTGAGACCACTCTCAGGCCATTTTTGAGCCTGGGAGAGGTCCCTGGTGATTTTTTCTGTACTTAGAAGGTACCTAATGATCCTGTGATTCCCAGGGCTCCACCAGGTCACTCTGTCTGGGGCAGTGAACTCTGGGCACATGAGGTAAGAAGGTTCATTGAGTAGTACCTCCTGTTTCCCTGGGAGGCTGCAGGGCAAAGTCCCACAGGCTTTTCCCACATCTCAGCACTTCTGGCCAGCCCTCTGGGCTCCCCTGATTCCTCCCACAAGGAGATTTTCATAGGATCTTGGAAAGGTTTAGGTTGGAAGAGACCCCTAAGATAACCTAGGTTCCATCCTTCCCCTTCATCCCCAAGAGCAGGGATGCCATCCACTGGATCAGGTAGCTCTGGGCCCCATATGGCCTGGCCTTGAACACTTCCGTACAGAGCACTCACAGATTCTCTGGTCAAGTCTGTGTCAGGGCCTCACTATCACCTGAATTAGAATTTTCCTCCAAATATCTGCCCTCTTTCAGCTTAAACCTATTCCCCCTTGTTTTATCACTACATGTTCTTGTAAAAAAATCTCTCTCCAGGTCTCTTGTAGCCCTTTTAGGTACTGGAAAGTGCTCTAAGGTTTGCCTTCACCTCTCCAGGCTGAACAACCTCAACTCTCTCAGCCTGTCTCTCCTTAGCACAGGTGCTCCAGCATTCTGAGCCTCTTTGTGGCCTCCTCTGGACCAGCTCTAAGAGGTCCACATCTTTCTTGTTCTGAGGAATCCAGAGCTGGACGCAGCTCTCCAGGTGGAGTCTCCTGAGGGCAGGACAGAGGGGAACAATCACTTCCCTTGACATGTCTTCCCCCTTGCTTTTGGTGCAGCCCAGGGTGTAGCTGGCCTTCTGGGCTCACGTTCACTTTTATATTCCACCAGAAGAACTCCAAAGTCCTTCTCTCAATGAGTTCTTCAGCCAGTCTGTGCTCGTGTCTGGGATTGCCTAGGGTGCAGCACCTGGCACTTGGACTTGCTGAACCTCATTGGGTTGGTTCTTTGGGCCCCATTCTTGAGCTTGTCCAGATGCCCCTGGCTGGCCCCATCCTTCAGGTGTGTCACTGTACCTGCAGCTTGGTGCCAGCTGCTCTCCCTGTCTGTGTCACTCAGGAAGGTATTGAAGACCCCCGGTCCCAGAACAAAGCCCTGAGGGAGACCACTCATCACCAGGCTCCAGCTGGACATGGAATCACTGACCATTGACCACAACTCCCTGGCTGTGTCCATCCACCCAGCTCCTCCTCCACCCCTCAAACCCAGGTCTCTCCAAAGGCCTCACAGAAATCCAGGTGGATGATGTTGGTCAGTCTTCCTTTGCTGACCATTGCAGTCACTCCATCACAGAGGGCCACCAGATGGGCAGGGACAATTTTCCCTTTGTGAAGCCATGCTGGATATTTTAGAACACCTCCTTGTCTTCCAAGGAGGTGCCCTAACATTGCTTCAAAAGGATCTGGTCCATGATTTTCCCAGCTACAGAGGTGAGGCTTACTGCTCTGTAGCTCCCTGTGCCTTCCTTTCTCCCGGTTTTAAAAATAGGAGTGATGCTTCCTTTTATTCCAGGCAAGGGAATTCCCTTGACTGCCATGACTTTTCAGATGTGATGGAGAGTGGCTTGGCAACGTCAGCCAATTTCCTCAGGATTCTGGGATCCATCCCCACAGACTTGCATGTACTTTCTCCATGGTGCAGGGAGGTGGGCCAGGGTGATCTCCTATGCTCAGCACCCACCAGGCTTCACTGGGGCACTCTGTCCTGTTTGGGGTCCCAGGCAGAACAGACGGGCTCGGGGAGGCCACTGGAACTGTGGGACTGAAATAATCACCCCGAGAGCAGGGTCTGTGGGGCTGGGGCTGGTTCAGCATGGAACAGAGACTAGTTTGGGGTGGCTCACAGCTCCTTGTGCCTGTGGGGATGAGATCAAGTGCATGGGGCCAGGGTCTTGCCAGTGAAGAACACTCCGTGGCAGAGACATCAGCAGAACCTACAGAAGTTCAGCATATGGTTAGAAGGGGAAAAAATGAGAATTATTATGCACTACAGCAGGAGCCAGAGGAGGCTGTGGGATGTTTGGAAGTTTTCAAAATCTGGCTGGACAAAGCTCTGAGCTTCAGGATCTGAACTCATTACAGAATCCATTCTTCTCCTCCAAGTAAAAGTTTGGGGTAGAAGCTACCCATATCTGTGCCAACTACTATGCTTTTTTGGTCTGTGACCTAGGAGTTGGTATTGTTTTACACAAGGCTTTATGTAGACAGAATAACTACACATCCAAGTGAATTCCTGTTGAATCCAGAGGGCTCACACTCCCCAGCTGTCAGGTTACACATATGCTAGGAAAGCAATGTACTGTAGCAGCAACATTACTCCACAGCAGATGGCCTGTACAAGCTACAAACACTGTGACAAAAGCTTCAGAGCATAGTGTATTGTTCTCTTTTTTCTGGCAGTCAGTGCAGAAAGAAACGTGTTGGAAAGTGCATGCTCAAAATCAAGTAATGTAAAAATCATAGTAAGGTCTCTGTAGAAAGATCTGTTTTGGTGTTTAATTCCTCACACCACACTGGAAAATACTGGTCTGTGTATGTGGCTGTTCAGCTTAGGCCAAGTTTGTTTACATGAGTTTTAACTGCATTTTGATTAAATTAAAATACTTTCAGATAACCACAGTGATGACTGCAATATGATTAATGACTCATACAAAAACAAACTGATCTAATTTACTCGTAGTAGGCCCAGCTAGACCTGCAGGATTTGATTCACTATTTTTCAGATAAATATTATTCTTGGAATTGATGTTCCAGATTAATTGCTGACGATTCCTGACGTCATTTTCCTAGAAGCTTTTTATAGAGCACTCAGCGATCCACTCTGGAACTGCTCGGTCCCATCCTGAAGCTGGGAAGACTCACCCTGTGACAACAGTCAATAGAAATGGGCTGGCTGCAGTATTTGCCACTTTAATGGCTCATGCAATTATTGGCCTTGCTTTGGAATATTCAGATGTCTGGCCTTTCCACAGCAGCTCTGCAGAATCACGGGAGGACAATGTGCAGCTTCCGCCCACCGTTTGTCCTTGTTGTTACAGGACAGGCAGGGACACAGACAGGACAGAAGCTCAAACAAAGCCTAAATATTAGAAGAGTTGGCAAAGAGTCTGCATTCTGAAACACTGTAACCCCCCCCTAGAGCCACCCCCCAGCAGCCCTTCCTGCTAACAGACACAGACATCAGATAACTGTCTTCAGAGGCATTTGTCAAATCCCAATCATTTATTCCCTTCCCTTTTAGCTGTCTGGCACTCCAAATAAACCAGTGATTAAATAAGGAAACTTTACATGGGTAAAAATATTTTTTTATTCCCAGATAAACCCTCTTGAAGCATACAGAATTCAATACCTCCCTTTCCTAGGAGATTTAAAGAGTTTGATTCCAATGCCAGTCAGAGCACTGACACTGCTGGGATAAGCTTCCAGAGTCACGATCCATGGCTGCTAGAAGCCTGGAAGATGACCTCTTCTCTGAAATGCTTGGGGCAAGAAGCACTATGCAGCCTGGTACTCAACTTCAAGTCCCATTTGACCTCTCTTGGCAGACCTCATTTCCTGCAGCTGCAAAATGACACTGACCTGATGGCAAGGAGAGCATATAAAAAACCAAACAGTACAGATAAAACAGATACATAAAGGGGTTAGATTCCAACTGCAAGCCCGGTGCTGTTGTGAAGCTGGGCTATGCTGTAGGAATAGCTCCTGGAGGCAGCATGCCTTGCAGACATACCCTGGACTGTGATGCCCCTCCCCACCCCTTGTCCCTTACTTCCTTAAATAAATGGTATAAAATAAATTAATACTTATTACAAATTAAGAAGTTAATATACTTACTGTAGCTACTGCTCCTAAATCTCTGTATAGAGGAAAAAAATTAAAGTAAAAGGCCTTGCAGCTGAATGAGAACTTTTATTATATGTTTAAGGAAAATTTGCAGATTAGAGTCAGCTGAGAAATCTTTTGTGGGTTTCCCCATACTTGGTACTGATTTTAGTGATGGAAAATATCTAGATATTCCTAATACAATTACTACACCCACATAATTAGCATAATAAATATATATAAGCCTGTCAAGATGATAGTCTAATGCACTTGCCACTGTGTTATTTTATAGTGAATTCCAAGTATTCTTGGCAGCTGTTTGAGTGTCAATCAGGCTAAAAAACTAGCAACAGAAAAGCAATTGCTCTCAAAATAAAAAATAAAGATTGCTCTCAAGTATGAACCCTGCATAAAAGAAATTTTAGTCCTTTTTATCAGTAACCACTGGGTTTCATTTTGATGTCATAATAACTTTCCATCAGTGTGTGCAACAAAATTGAACTGTAGGTTCTTCTCTGCAGATGCCAGTGCTAACATCCACGGTGTCCAAGGGCTGATAGGAACTCCAATGGTATTTCCACACTTCTGAGTGCTGCTGAAAATTATTTCCCTCATCCAAGGCAGTACCACTGCTTCAAAGTGAGATGCCTCCAAATCTGAAGGATCCAGCTCCTTTTGCTGACCTTTTTTTTCAGACCACGAGGTGTGCAGACATGAGAGATTACAGATAAATCCAAAGAAAAGCAAGATCCAGACCCTCTTCCTGCAGCTGGTAGGGGCTGAAGAGGTTGCAATCACCTTGCTGCATGTAACCACTGCTTCCATGCTCACTGCCTGATATCTCGCTGTCTAATTAGCAGCTGATTAACCTGCACAGCTGCTCTTTACCATAATGACAAACAGTGTGAACCTGCTTCAGTGTTAGTCCTGCACAATGAGGAAGCCTGGTAGCAGTTTCACAGCACAAGTAAACCCCCAAATTATTTCTGTACCAGAAGAAACAATGCTGCCAACAGGCAGATAAAGCTCCAGAATGCCTGTGGAATAAGATTGAGGGTGAATTAATGAGTTACAGCAAACTGGAATCTAAGCAGAGGTTCATCTGCTCCAGAGACGTGCCTGCAGTTGGTTCAGCCTTCATAAAAGGTGCACTGGTGTTCTCAATTAATTTCTAATACAGGGAAAGCAAGTGGGAGATCTGCATGGAGAAGTCAGCTCAAAGGAAAATCTCACCCTAATGGCAAATAAACATTACAGCCTAGGACACCTCCCATTAATTAATTTGTATTTCATGTCCATAACCAGTGGGAAAAGACTGCTTTTGAAGCATTTTTCGGGGATAGGTCACTTATTGTGAAATCAGTGTGAAATGCTGCCTTTCATTAAAGGTAAGGTCATGTTACTGCCTGTCAGTCAAGGTGCTAACTTCCCTCACCTCTCCATTACCTGCTTGTGCTCTATTTGATCCCAAGCCCCTCCAGGCTGTGCTGCCCTTCTGGAGCTCTGCTACCCGTGTAACAACTCTTCCTAACCCCTACCAGCAGCTCAAAAGCTTGCCTCTCCCTTCCATCACCTCTGTTATCCAGACTGACAAGCATCTGCCTGGAGTACTGCCCTCTGCATATGCCTCCTCCCAGTTCAGCACAGACTAAAAAAGTTGCTTTTTACACCTTCAGGGCCTTGTTCAGGCCATTTCTGTCAGTGCTTTCTTGTTTTTGAAAAGCTTGCACCTACCTCAAAAGGTCTGAAACAGAATGTGCTGCTTTCTTGCAAGCACAATTTCACCCCTTGCTTCCCTAAACAGTTCTTTGGGGTGAGATTCACTTTCACATCCTTTATCTGCCATCAGTCCTAGAACCTGGGTAGGACTTGTAAAAATTATGGCAAGGATAAGGCAGCCTGAATTGCACATGGATTTCTAAGACAGTGGGATGACCCAGGTAACAAGGAGGATATGTGTACTCACTGCATGTTAGTACAGAGGTTGAATTGACTTACCAAGAGCACTGACTCGAGTCTTTGCCTCGGTCCTTGCCATGAAAACCACAGAAACTCTTCCCAAGATAAGCAAACCTGAGTATCATGCCACCGGGACTTCTTTTGTGGCTGGAGAGGTGACACACACAACCTGAGGCGACAACACAGTGTACTGATACTGTTACAACAGGTTCTGTAACAATCAGGGTCCTTGAACCCAGGAGTGTGAACAGAGAGCAGTTCCTGGGAAATCATGGACAACCAAAAAGAACTGAGAGGGGCAAAGCCATGGCAGCACACAGCTGGACTGAGTGCACCATGGAAATCAAGTTACTTGCAAGCAAGAATCGAAAAGTAATCATCATACACATTTGCCACCAAAACATCTTTCTAAGTCTTTGGCTTCATTTCACATCTCCCTCAAATCAATCCAAGTTTTTTTCTCTTTGCATAGGAGAGGTTTGTATGCTGACTGAGTCAGCATATAAACTGTTGTAAATGAAGTTAGCTAACTGTGATGTTTCAGTCTGTACACAGGGCAATTACCCAAAATAATTCAGACACAGGATGAAGAAAAAAAAATCACCAAGCACTGGCTGTCAAGGAGAAGCACTATGAAACTAAATGATGAGAGTGCTCTGGGGAAGAAATTCCAACCCTCAATTCTTGCAACTGCAAGAAAGAACTGGAGAGCCAAGCCCTGCCAGATTTTATGGAGCTGAATGGGCTGAGCTAGAGGAAATACCAAGAATCTGTTTATTTATTATATTCCTCATATAGTGAGTTGTCATAAGTTCTCGAACCACTCAGAGGAAAAGAAAAATCACAGCTTCTTTTTTTTTTTTTCCCCCTAATTCTATTTCAAAATTCTATTTCAAAATTCAAATAAATGGAGAAGGAGAAACCCTTCATCCTTAGCCATTCACAGCCTCTGGAGTTGTTTCCCACTTATTCTGGGGCTTTTACAAGCAGAGCAAAACAGCCACTGTGCAAATGAGCTCTTAGCCCTGGGCAGAACTGCTTCTCCAACTAACCAGCAAACACAGAAGTCAGAATGAGTAGTTTAACACAATCTGAGCAGAAAAGAGTAGTGAAACTGACACAACCCCTCAGCGTGAGGCACTGCAGTTTGCATGTGAAGCTCAGCACTTACATATATCTGGACTGCTGAATGAAAAGTTTAAAAACAAAAAAAATCCCTTTTATCTTCAAAGTATAGACTTAGGTATCAGGCAGGAGTGAAACTGAACAAGCAGCATATTTTAAGTTGAAACCACCTAAGCAAAAAATAGCAAGTGATATTTTTTCTTCTCTCTCTCTCTCTCTCTTTTTTTTCCTTTTAATGGCTCTCCACGCAGAGCAAGCAAGTTACGCCGTGCTGTCAAGAATGCTGGATTCCTACTAGCAGCAGTCAGCGGTTTCTTTCTAGTTGCGAAAGCTGCGGGAGGCTCTGTCTGTCTGTGTGTCAGAGCACGATGAGCAGGACGCTGGCAGAAGCAGCACCTCCAGCCCTGTGTGTGCGTGTAGCACGTCCCCATTCCCTCATTCCTGCAGGGAAAGGGGTCTCCCTCTTTCCCTCTGCCTGGCAATGCTGCCTGCTGGCCGTGCTGCTGGGAGGAAACGGTGAGGAAGCCAAGACTACTGTAAAACAAAATGAGTTAGAAGATGGTTCTTATTACAAACATCAAGCTGACAATGTGGTAGGCTAGAAATTCTCTGGCCATTACACAAAGCTAGGAAATTTTGAGTTTAACTGCCATGAAGTCAGCCTGACATAAGTATCCCCTTCTGCAGAAAGACAGCCTGTATACAAAGAAAATGCCACGGGAAATCCCACACCTGCAGATGGAAGAGGTTACAAGGTGCAGGGGAAAGGGTCTCTTTTACCAACACAGCTGGCTCAACTTTAAAGTTTATTTGTGGCAGCTCTCCTCCTGTATTACCTAAGGAGCACCAGGGCAAACACAGGTTAATAACCCATCAAAGGCATGCATCAACCACTCAAACACTGAACTGCAAACTACTGAACTCACCATGAGCCAGCAGCGTGCACTCAGAGCCCAGAAAGCCAAATGAATCCTGGCCTGCATCCAAAGCAGCGTGGGCAGCAGGTCAAAGGAGGCAATTCTGCCTCTCTCCTCCTCCTGTGAGACCCTCACCTGCAGTGCTGCATCCAGCTCTTGGGCCTCAGTGTTAGAAGGACGTGGAAATGCTGGAGCAAGCCCAGAGGAGGCCACCAAGTTCATCGGGAGAACCTTCCCTGTGAAGTCAGGTTGAGAAAGTTGGGGCTGTTCATCCTGGAGAAGTTTCCAGTATCTGAAGGAGCCTGCAGGGAAGCCAGAGAGGGACACTGTTGGGAACTGTAGTGATAGGACAAGGAGGGATAGGTACAAACTGAAAGGGGGGAGATTTGGGGAATCTCCTCTTTTTAGGGGAATTGCCCCTATTTATTCCAAATTTATGTTGGATATAGGGAAGACATTCCTTACTGTGAGGATGGTCAGACACTGGAACAGGTTACCTGGGGAAGTTGTGGATGCCTCAACACTTGGTGATGTTCAGTGACAGGTTGGATAAAGCAACCTGGAGTGATCTGGCTTAGTGGGAGGTGTCCCTGCCCATGGCACAGGGGTTGGGAGTAGATGGTCTTTAATATTCTACAAAACCAGAGCTGGTAGAACTGAGGTGCTATAAACCAGCAAGTGTGTATTAATAAACTTGTGTAACAACTTACAAGTGGTGTGTCTTGTGCCACTCATTTCCAGAAGGACATTGAGAAGCTGGAGTGTGTCCAGGGAAGGGAACGGAGCTGGGAAGGGCATGGAGCCCCAGGAGAGGCTGAGGGAGCCGGGAAGGGGCTGGGAAGGACAGGAGCAGAGGGAACGGACTCAGGCTGGGGCAGAGGGGGGGTTAATTTGGATATTAGGAAGAATTTTTTCACAGAAATGGTGAAAAGCATTGGAACAGGCTGTCCAGGGGGGTGGCCGAGTCACCATCCTTGGAGGGATTTGAAAGATGTGTGGATGTGGCTCCTGGGGACATGTTTTAGTGCTGCGTTAATGGTTGGACTCACTGATCTCAAAGGTCTTTTCCAACCTAAATGATTCCATGATTCCCTGGAATTTCTCATGAATTCCTAAAAACTCCTGAACCTAGTGACTTCTAGTTGCTGAGTCCTTGATACCCCAGGAATTGCAATTAAATATAAAGAAGTTAGCAAGACAAGGATTTCTCCCAGCTGCTGTGTGCACTGAAAGATGCAGTTTGGAAGATTTGTATTTCAGCAACATAATTCACCTTCTCAGTCTGGGCAAGCCTTTAACATTCCCGCCACACTACCACAGAAATTCCACATTCTGAGGAGAAGAAAAGCCTCAGGAAGCTTCTCACCAGAGGCCTCAGGCTGGGGCAGAGGGGGGTTAATTTGGATATTAGGAAGAATATTTTCACAGAAATGGTGAAAAGCATTGGAACAGGCTGCCCGGGGAGGTGATGGAGTAATCTCCCCTGGCCGGTCTAGGGGAGATTTAGCTGGATATGAGGAAAAATTTCTTCACAGAAAGCGTGACTGGGCATTGAACGGGATGCCCAGGGAGACTGCAGAGTCACTGCCCCGGAGGTGCTCAAGCAACGACTGGACGCGTCACTCAGCGCCACGGCCGGGCTGACACGCTACTGTCCGCTCACAGGCCGGACTGGCAGACCTTTTCCGCCCGCAATCGCTCCGTTCCTTCTCTCTCTGTTTATATATAAATATATATTTTTGTATTTCTGCCTCTCTGCCCGCGCCCCTCCGCCCGCTCTCCCCGCCCTCAGGCGCGCCCGCGCCTGCGCCGTGCGGGGCGCCTGAGGCTGCGCATGCGCGTCCCGCCCTCCCGCCGAGCCCGGCGCCGCCTCCCTCCTCCTCCTCCCTTTCCCGGCCTCTTCCCCGCCACCTCTTCCCGGGGAAGGGACGAGGGCGGCCGGAGCGCGGCACGTACCCGCCGCCATGCAGATCACGCTGAAGACGCTGCAGCAGCAAACCTTCCGCATCGACATCGACCCCGAGGAGACGGTGCGGCCATTCCCGGGCTCCCTCCCCGCCCCCGCCATTTCCCTCCCCCACACCGCCCTCTCCCCCCGCCCCAGCCACCATTCCCGGGACGCGGCCGTGGGCAGGGATGCGGGGATCTGTGCCCTCGGGAAAAGAGAGGGACGGGCTCCTCCTGTGGAGGTGTCTGGAGATTCAGTGAGGGGTCAGGGCCGCGGGGGTGGTGCGGTGTCCGCCCGGGATGATTTTGGGGGATTTAGGGCCGCGGGGAGCGGGGTGAGCTCAGGCGGGGGTGATGAGGGATCCCCTTTCCCTCGGGATGCTGGTGGGTAGGAGTGACTTCCCATCTTCGAAGGAAAGGGGCTGCCGTGGCCAAACCTCCGGCGGAAGGACTTTTTTCCCCCCTTGTTTTTGAGGAGAACGCCCCGGAGGTGGGAGGGGGAATAGCTCGGGAGATGGAAGAGGGGAATAGCTCTGAGGTGGAAAAGGGAATAGCCCCGTAGGTGGAATGGGGAATAGCTCAGGAGGTGAAAAGGGGAAACAGCCCGGGAGGTGGGAGGGGGAATAAATATCTCACGTAGTTCTGGGGAGGAGAGGAGCTCTGTAGGAAAGGAAAGTTTTTCCTTTCGGGAAGCGGGGTGCCGTGGGTTAGCAGCCAGTGGGGCGCAGGTCTGTAATGGGAGCACTGGGAGAGGGGATATTGCGGGAGCATCCCTCTCCCGGGTGGGGCTGGGGGGGGTCCAGCAGAAGGAAAACGTGGTGGTCCTTCCCATCCTTCCATGGGGAGGCTGGGAGGGTTGTGGGGCTTTTCTGCCATGGCAGGGGCGTGATTCTGGGGTCTGCTGCCCGGTGCATCGCTGTGTGCCCCGGCAGGTGTGTGGAGCTGCGAGGGTTTATTTATGGTTTGGCCTCACGGGGCGAGCTGCAGTGATTAATCAGTCTGCACTTGGAGGGGAGGGAGTGCAGCAGAGACTCTGCTGACCTCGGTCCTGGGGTGTGTGTGATGGGGTTCACAGCAACCTCCTTCCCCCTTCCCGGCGCCTCTGGATGCTGTGAGCGAGGAGGAGACACGTTTTGCTTCCAGGTGAATGTTTTCTTCTGGCACACAGGAACCTGCTGGAAAATCCTCAGGGAAATGCAGTAGGAAGGGCCCTAAGTGAGTTGGCAGGGTTGGAAGTTGCCTTGTCACTTGCCTGGTTGTTTTGGTAGCCAAGTCCAGACACTCTCGTGGCCTTGGTTTGAAAGATCTGGGGAGGCTGGCAGCTTTCCTTTCCAGCCACCTTTCCTGTGACAGGTGGGCAGTGAAGCTCTAGAAACCATGGGGCATTGTATCTGCCTTTATAAAGGCTGCTGGTTCACTCTCTTCCATCTTAAGAAAAATAAAGGATGACAGCTCAAAGTTGGACTAAGACCTCATTTGGGTTACCATTGTGACTAAAGGGACATGGCAAATGCCGTAGGAGAAGCAGGGGTCAGAAACCTTCAAATATTTATAACATAAGTCTTTGCTGTTACTGAGAAAACTCTTCTTTTTTTATTTTTCTTTCTTTTTTTCCCCCTCTTGCTCTCTGCATTGACTAAGGTCCTGGGAAGTAAATTCAAGGAGAGGACTGAAGGAATGTTGCCAGTCAAAGCCCTCACCAGTTTATGAGACAACAGAATGCAATGACTGGAAGTTGGATTGTGGGAAAAATGAGACTGCACCCTCTGTTTATAAATGTAGCTGCTACAGTAGCTCAAAATAAAAATGCTCCTCATGAGCATAATTTCAGGATTTGGCCAGGAATGGGTGGTAAGACAGAGGAAATCTGGTAGAATTTGGGGGGAGCTTTGTTTTAAAAAGAGCAGGATAGAGACTTGATCTTATTATTAGTTGTAGAAGTGAAAAATGTGTTTAAATTTCCGTGGCACACTTTTTAGAAAATTACTAAGAAATTACTTTTGGAAATACTAAAAATCATAGAATTAGTAAAGAGAAGTACAGCTTTGAGCCTTCAGTTACAAACTGAGTCTTAAAATCAGAAAACACTTTGAAATGTGCTATGTTGAGCAAGTGCCTCACAAGTGTGTGCTTTGAAGTTCTCAGTCAGATTTTTTTTTGGAATACACAGATTTTAGCTGAAAGTTTGCTGCTTTCTTAGATTAATTTCCTGAGACCTTGAAACGTGTTTCGTGGAGTTTGGGAAACGTTACTTTTAGTCTTTGGACCATGTGTGTGTTTCTCAGAGGTAGGCTTGTTTACTTGGATTTCTGCCCTGCGCTGTGACAAGGCCAAAATTCATGTGGTTGCGATAGGCACGGGGAACCTGTTGCCCCCAAGCTGGGCTCTGGTTCTGTAAAATTGCTTTTGTGTTCCTTTTTGTGTTCCCTTACTCTCAATACCCAGTTAATCTGGAGAGACTTGATGTTGCTGTGCAAGGCAGCAAGGTTTAATGCTTGTAACTGAGAGCTGTCGTTGATAGGAATATTTCAACCAACCTCCAGTAATAATTTGAAGCAACATACTTCCCAATAACTAATTAGCCTTGCTAATTAGCTCTGTGCACAAGCAAATGGTCTTTTTTTTTTTTTTTCCCTATTAAATCACACAGTTGGATTTTAAACTTGCCTTCAACAGAGTGACTAGTTTTGGTTTGGCTGTGTTTTAAAACATCGGCCAACTGAGTGTTTTGGGTGAGTGAAAACTCTACTTGAAGCTATTGCCTTGCTTGACAAAGATACTCTCAGGTACCCTGACTGACTAAAGAAGATGAAAATATTTAGCCTCAGGCCCTGTTATTGGGGAAGGCCTCTTATCAAATTAAATTTTTGCAAACCTGGCTGTTTTTTCTTTAAGTTTTATGGCGGGCCCATCAAGCTCAGCACAGGGGTGGATTTACCCGTTGTGGCCTCTCTGGTGTTCCAAGTGGGGCTTGAGGATTTAGATTTAACCAAGTAAATGAAAGCATGTATCCATCTGCACAAGCTGCTGCTTCTTTTTGTTGGCTCTCTGTGAGAAAGTAAACACGTTAGACATTGTGTTAGGGGCAAATAATAAGCGCTGTCTGACTCTGGTGCAGACCTGTGTGGCCGCATCTCTTGTGTGAGGTGACTCTGTAGGCTTTTAAATGTGGCACTTCTCTTGTGGCTATCGCTGTGTAGACACGAAGCAGGGTTTTAAAAATCTCCAACAAACATTCTCAACTTGGAAAGCGAAACACCAGGCAAAAGTTGAGTCTGTCCCGTTTTGTTTTCAGCTCCCCCCCCCCCGCGCTGTTAACCTAAAAACCTGATTGTCAGAACGCAGAGAAGTGCAAGGAATATTCAGGATGTCAGCAGTGCTTTGGCTGCAGTCTGTGTGTCACATAATCTGGGCTTTCGCGTTTCGCTGCTCCGCCACAGCCCCTGCGCACCCGGGCAGAGCCAGCTTGTTTAACACCGTGTCAGCAGAACCCTCAGCTGTGCGAGTCTGGCTTTCTGCCGTGTTCTGGTGTGTCCTTAGTGTGTGTGTGTGCGCTTTGTGCGGAGGTTTCGGGATGCTGGCGTTACTGTGTCAGAAGAATCAACTTTGTAGCAGGTCTGGAAAAAAAATCAGGAACTGCTGTTGAATGAAATGGTGAAAGCTGACTCCTGGGCTTGTGAATGAGTGTGAAAATACCCTTAAAAACCTCCTTCCTACATGTGTTTCAGTTCTTCCTAAAGCAGTTGTGGGTAAGGGGGTTGTTTTAGTATTTCTCTGGGAGTTTTATCATTTTATGGTTAGAGCAAAAGTGCTCAGTTCAAAATCCAGAAGTACCCTTCTAGGTTAAAGATGTTTTTCAGGCCTTGGTATTTTTTTTTAATTACTCTTTGGGTTGTACAGTAGATCTCTTTCTCCTCTTCTGGAGGATTGTTTTGTTGTTCTTGCCTCCCTTTAGGATTTTATTATTGTGGATGTGTGTGCTTGCACAGGCAGAGGAGGTGTGAATTTGAAGGGCTTGTACTTGCTGCTTGTGGTTTGATACATGACTCTGCAAAATTGTAACTTCAGCGATCACTAGAATAAAAATAGATCAATTTTCCACCCATTGTTTTCATTTTTCTTCACAGCCTGTAGCATTTGGAATTTTGGTCTGCTAAAATTTATATTTGTTTAATTAACTGTCTAGGGGCTTTTTGCTACTGCTCTTCTTTGGTGGATAGTCCTTTTCTTTTTCCTGATTAGAGTTAGGATTTTCAAGCAAGGAGGTTGTTCTGATTCTTGGCTGAAGAAGGCTAGGCTTTCACAAGTTCGGGAATATTTTCCTGAAATTCTAGTGAGTGTTTTAAATATCATTTCCAAAGAACTTAAGGCTGGATGACACGTTTTTTTTGTTTTTTTTTTTTTAATTTAATAAAGGAAAGGATAGGATAGCATAAATTACTTCATACAACTAAAATTATTTTATTCATATTGGAATATGTTTTTACATGTTGCCCATTTTTAAAATGCTGTGGCTCTGTCCATAATTTTTCAACTAATTTATTGAGAATTTTCTTTGCTGACAGCTAAATAGGTAAGAACAGTTAGCTTTGTACTTTTAATGATTTGGCAGTATTATGTACTGTATTTATCAAAATCTAAACTTCCCAAGGTGGCCAGTACACTGAATATATATAGAGATTGTACACACTTAAAGATGGTTCTGTACACATATTTAAGGTCTGTTTTGCAGTTATGACTGGAAAGCATGTCCTTGATATGGATAACAGCAGGCTGGAAGGTGTTCCCTTTGAAAGTTGGTGAAAAAGGGGAGTACATTTTAATTAAAAATAATTAATATGAGCAGATGATCCTGCCGCTGTCTGGACTCCCATTGCTGCTCTTGTGTGTGAATGTGAGTATTTACTGACAAACCTTTTGAAAGCATTTTCTTTGAATTCCTGGAACACAGAAAAGGTTATCTGTAGGTGTGAGGTAGGGGGGTGTAAATTTACAGCACTGAGGGGTAGGGCTGGCAGTGTTTTCTCCCACCAGGGTTTGTGCCTTTGGTCAAGGTTCCCGTGGGTGGAGTGGGCTCAGTGAAACAAACCGCTCTTTATTTCTCAGGCCGCGGGGATGTGCAGCATGTCCTGCCTAGAGCCCGTGAGGATGGCTGTCCTCTGCGTGCTGCCCTGCAGGGAGCACCAAAGGAGAGGGAAAGGAGAGGGAAGGGCTCGCCGTGGCTGTGAGCACACACAGAGCTGTCTGCACACCCACTCTGGTTCTCCCTCTCCTTGTCTTTCCCTGTGTTTTTTGTGTCAGAGGCATGCAGTGTTGGAAAAGGGTTTTTTTTTAAAGTGTCTTTTTAGCATTGGTTGAAATGTCTTGCCAGTTTTCTTCATACTCAACTGTGTCACTTTTATACCTGTAAATCACTTTGTGGGGAATATGCCCAGTGTAAAAACTGTCTGCCCAAATCTACAGGAGGATTTTTTTGTGCTAATTAACAAGACCATTGCAAGAGTCACCACTCACTAAAACAAACCTTTGTGGCTTCAGAGGCAGGACTGTCCATCTTGCTGGTTTTCTTCAAGCTGCAGATAGCTGAAAGCTCTGCTTTAGGTTGACATTGGTGTTCCTCTGTTAGTACAAAGCTGCTTTTAGTCACCTTTTTGCATCAGAGAACTGGCCCCGGTGTCTCCTCTTTCAGACAGGGCATACATCAATTTTGAAATGCAGGGAAGAAGTGTGTGGAGGCCTGGAGGCCAGCTTTGAGATCAGAAATTATTTCTCTTGATCTCTGGTCAGTGCACAATGATTACTTAAAAATTTCACTTGTGTGTAGATGAGATGCATTTTATAGAGGAAAGTAGAAAGGTAGAGGTAATTGCAGAGAAAGTAAATGTCGGGGCTGAATTTAGATTTTTACCTTGACAATTCCAGATTATTTTTCTTCAGAGGATGCTGCTTCTTTCTTTGTATGCAAAATTCAGCAGCAGTAAATACAGCAAGTAAATAGAGGAGCTTGTGAATGCTTTATCCCGTCTGTTTTTAAGTGCTGGAGTAATTCTAGATGCCTTGTTTATTGGAGTACAACTGTTTTGTTTTTTTTCCCAGGCACTTACTAAGCTCAGAAGCCTGCCTGGATTCACAAGGCTCTTCCTCTCCTGTGGTTCTTCCCAATTACTGTATCTGTTATGCCTTTGAGGCCTGAAGTAGGGCAGTGATCTGTTCATGTAACCACCATTATTATTGCCTTCTGACTAAATATGACTGTCCTGTTTAGAAAGAAAATATAAGAGAACACTGTAAATGGAGTTTTGTGCCAGAAAAATCTGCTTTTATGATTTGTAGAAAGAAGTAGCTGGAACCAAATAGATTCTTACCAGTAAAAGAACTGTAAAGCATTGACTTATGAGCTTAGTAATTTCTTATCCTCTGCATGTTTTCAGTAGTAGGCACAGTATTTGTCATTAATCAGTTGCTGATCATGGAGTTTGATTAAGGGTAGTAAAACCTGTTGCACTGGTCATTTTGTTGCTTCATTAGCAGGTTTATTGTCTGATACAGCTGCATTGTCCTCGCCTGACTTTGAGCAGTAGCTGTGTAGCAGTACAACACGTGGTAAATATATTTACAATGGCAGTAGGAGGAGAAAACTCAGGAATATTAAGCCTAAATTCTAAACAATTTTTCAGAGTATGATGCCCTCCCCCAGGGAGGAGGAAAAGAGCAAAGCCAGTTGGAGTAAAATCTTTTGTGCTTGTCTAACTATGACTTTTCTCAAAGTCTGGGAGAAACACGTTAGCTTACTACAGAAAAAGATGAAGAGTGGTACAGAATTATAATGTAAATTTAAAAAAAACCTTCTGGGCAGCATTTATCCTCCAAGAGAAGCAGTTCAGCAGAGCTAGGTTGGTAGTGAGGGTCTTTGAGAGTTGGTCTTGGGATCCATCTCTTCAGAGTCCTTTAATTCATTTGATAAGATTCTAATTACAAATCAACAGAAGCATGATGTCATTGAAAAATACAAGGCTTAATATTAGTACCTGTCTGCCTAATTGAGGGTCAGACTTTGGTAAACAGCTCTCAAATGAGCAGCATGGATTAATTGGATTTGGGTTCATTAACAGGTGAAGCCCTGAAGATCATCGATCCTGAAACAACCAGGGAGAGTAATGATGCTCTTCTGCTTTAAGTGTGCTGGCCAGCTGTTCCCAAGGGCAATGAATTTCTGCCTTTGGAAAGAGGTGCCTGGAGCCTGTGGGAAACTGTGACTCTGACATGAAAGAAAACTAAAGAGACCTGCTTGGTTTAGCTCAAAGTTTTGGTGAAATTATGTACATGTTTTACCCTGGCAAGCACCGGTGGATGTGGGAAGAGTACTCATGCTTGAATGATAACATCAGCACAGGAACAAATCAGTATTAATAGTCTGTGAATTAACTTGGGGTGGAATCTAGGAAAAGGCTTCCAATATCAGAGTAAACTTTGTAGCAGCCTTGCGGTAGAGGTAGCAAAGAACCTTGTCTGTGGGTGCATCAGATTCCTGATGGAGATCGTGGTGTGGAAGATGAGTTTGTGGCTTGATGTCAGAAGAGATCCTTTACAGCTTTGTGTTCAGTTTCTCCCAGCATCTCAAGAAGTTCAGCAATTTGTCTTGCCTGTGTAATTATACATTAAAATCGATGAAAGTACACCTTTTCATTGGGATTTATGAAATGAGTCTCTGAATAAACTGATGATTCTTGCCTCTTCTGTGTTAGCATTTATATATATGAGGTGGGAGAAATGAAAATTGGTGTGTGAGAGGGAAAGGGAGGAGGGTGTGTGATCAATGGGAACTGCTTGCCTGGATGGAACCCAGCGTGCCCTGCTCGCTTAGCTGGCAAAAAGTGACTGCAAAGAGCAACTGGGAAACTCAGCATTGGTGATTTCATGAAACCCATTTTTAGATGCCTGTCTGGGATGCAGTTGATGACTGGTATTTCTTTGGAAGACCTCAGTTTTTCAGTTAGGAGTCAGTCAGCTCTAGCTCTTTATTAAACAGAGACTGCATGGCATAATACATTCTCGAGGACATTGCATTTAGTTTCTGAGTAGTAGGGAGAGTTTCATATCTGAGTTCATAGGGGACAGAAGAAAGTCATCTTGGCTTGTTAGTGTGCTGTTTCTGAATCTTTAGGGTAAAGTGTTTGTAGATGAATTGATGCTCATTCCTAAAGTTATTGCCATAAAGTACAGGCTCTGTTTATTGTGCTGTGAAATTTTATAAGGGTAGAGGGAAAATGGGATTTGGTGAGGTCTGAAATACATTTTGAACCCTAATCAGGTTGAATAAAGCTAGGAAGCCTGAAGGTTTAGTTTATGGATCTGTATTTATGAGTAAAATAAATCATAATCTGTGAATGATTTCTCAGTTTGATGGATCAATATGCTGGGTGTTCTTCCCCAAAATTAATTTTCACTTAATAACCAATGGTGGTGCTGGAGTCAGATTCTCAGCCAACTAATTTGCTGGAGGCAAAGTTTAGGATGTTGCTTTTTTCAGCCTTTCACTGCACCAGCAGCTGGAAGATGCAGTTGTATTTTCTGAAAAGCATTGAGAGAGCCTCTCTTTCTCTCTCTATATATATATTTATCTTTCTCTCTATTTTTTCAGTTCCTCCTTGAAAATGGAACATCTATGGTTTAAATCTAAAAGAAAGTGGATCATACTACTGTCTGACATACCGGTTGTTTTGCATTTCCCCTCTTACACAGAATTAATGGCACAGTTATTTCTTACTATGCCTTCAGTCACTCCAGTCAGAACTACAAGAGGAAATTGATGTATCTGATCTTATCTATTCCTTTTTTTCCCTGAGAATTAGTATTGTATCCTCTGCAAATGATGTGTTTCTGGCCTCCTAGACTAGGCAGTGATGAAAGCCAGAAGATAGGAAAGTACTTTTTATTTTAGCCCGAGTGTTTTCTTGAACTTCTGTCTCTGATAGGGGAGTGATGAGGTCTGCAGCTGACTGTATTTTCTTGCAGATTCAAGCTCTAGTAATTAAGAGTTGGTTTAAGTCCTTTTGTTTGTTCCTTTGAATAGGTGTGATCCAGTCGGTTCATTGTATCCATTTGAGATAGGACAGATTCCTTATCTAAATCACTATTCTTTATAAAGCAGTTAAGCAATGCTCTGAAATGTTTTTGAATGTAATCTTGAAATTACTCGACTATTTGATGTATTTTCAGTTTTAAAGGAGCAACTTGAATGATATGACAGAATTTTAAATTTTTAATTTGTGGTTAGGAGCCCATGGTGGATTACTGTCAGTCACCATAAGATTGAGTATCTTTGGATGGCAAAAGTTCACAGTAGAGTGAATGTCCAATTAAATGAGAGACCCATGTAAATGATCTTCCCCTTTGCAAATGGCAGTGTCCCTGGGCATAGGTAGCAAAATACTGTAAATTGGCACAGTTATGTGAAGCTTAAATTCCTTTTAGATTTTTGTAAGCTGTCAGCCAGAGAACAGAAATAATTTGTGTTCCAGTTTAGTATATAATCTGTTCTTAAACTGATTGAGGTATGTGGCGAGAATACAGGCAGAGAATAAAGACCAGCGCTGAAAACTGTAACGGCCTTTTCTCCTCAGGATTTCCAGTCTTTTCAAGAATTAAGAAGTTAATGGTGGCCCCTGTACTGGCAAGCTTTAGCCAAAGATTATCTCTGTTCTCTAGGAGAAAACCTGTAGTTTGTTTTCATGTTCAGAAGACCACATGGTTCAGTAACCTCATGTGTTATTTGCATTGATAACCATTTCACTGAGGCAATAAATACCAAACTGCTTCAGGTGGATCCAGTTACTGCATAGTAATTAGTACATGTCTTTAGTCTGTCCTGGCCTAAACCACCACAATAATAAAAATTATGTCAGTGTTAGCATGCAGAGAGGGGTTTTGGATTGTGGAAGGGGCCTGTACAGCTGAAGCACAGCCACCTGAATGTCCAACAAGGCTGAAACTGCCTGTGGGTGCTGAGTTAGTTTTCCTAGGTGTAATCCTGTGGGATGTTGTGGGACTGTGTGCTCTTGGTGGTGCTCAGCACATGAAGGATGTGGACTGTTTGGAGCTGGTCCAGAGGAGGCCATGAAGGTGGGACACTCCTATGGAGACTGGCTGAGAGAGCTGGGCTTGTCCAGGCTGGAGAAGAGAAGGCTCTGGGGAGATCCTGGAGAACCTTCCAGTGCCAAACAGAAGGCTCTTTATAAGAAAGATGTATATAAGATACATCTACTCTTAGCAGGCCTGTTAAGAGTAGAGGTAAGGAAGGGATTTTGTGCAGTGAGGGTGGTGAAACACAGTGGAACAGATTCCCAGAAAAAATTTTTTCTCATTTCCTTTGGCTCCATAGTGTAAATGGAAGTTTGCCTACGTCTGGAGATGAATGCCACCTGCCAAAGGGATGAAAGCATAGTCCTGTTTGTTGCAGACTTACGGAGGAGGGTTTGCAGACTTATTTTGGGAGGTTTTGGAAGGCAGCAGTGCCTCAGGTCGCTTGCAGTACATCAATCACAGCACAGTAATAATAAGGGAAATGCTACACACAGGTGGTCAGCAAAGGCAAATGAATTGTTGGATCCTCCTGCAGTAAATATCTTAACTCCTTCTCATGGATCCAATTATTGTGCAGTAAATCAACATGTGTGTTCAGTGTGTCCTGACCTGGACTGTTAGCTGTTCAAACATTTATGTTTGAAGGAACACATCTTGGTTTTGTTCCCTGTGGGAAAAAGACTGTTGTCTGGAATAAAACAATAGAAAATAAGGGAGACTAAGTTGACGTTTGAAGCCAGTACCTTGATTTATGCAGTGGACATGAAACAAACTTTAATTTTCTCCCTGAAAATAGATTGTGCACATTAGTCACATTGCAATATTTCTTACAAATCTATGACAAACATGGTACCTGGGTACAAAAGAAGTAGTCTGGAGTCATTATCTTTGAGTGATTGGTACAAGAGCATAAGAATATATAAGGAGGGTGTTAAAAAGTAGACATTTGCAAACATAACACGCTTTTAACATGATTCAAGGGATTTGCCCTAGTGCATGCAGGACTTTAACTGAAGTTGTGTGAAGTATTAGACAGTATTATTATTAAAATTTAGGAAAAAAATCCTTGATGGCTTATCTGTGGTGAAGGAAATTGTTCAGCAGCAACATGAGTCACTTCCATCCTTAAAACTGGGGAGGAATTAACAAGTTCATATTTTTAATTTTCAAGGAAATGTGCTTTAAAAATAAATGTAAATCCAAGTATAGGACAGATTGCTGTAAAGTAAGTGCCTGAGAATGATGATGCTTTCAGCAAACTACTGTCACATTTGATTATCCTCAGGACTTATGGGTGGTGGTGAGCTGCTCTTAGTTTTACTGTGGGAGAGGAACTGCCTGGTTGGAGACTAATTCCAAGGCAATTGGCAGGTGCTGGGATGGCATGTATGGTACAAAATACCAAAAGCATCCTTTCTTCATCTGCTGGGGAAAAAGAGCTGGCTCCCTATTTTTGTTTAGTTCCATAGAGGGAAGCAATATGTTGCGTTCGGTGTCCTTGCAGAGCTTCATGAAATAGATTCTTTGAACATTCAGGAAAAAAAAAACCCAACCTTTAGAGGGTGGTGTTAGCTTGTAGTGATAAGCTCATAGCAGATTGGTTTTCTTTGGTTTCTCTACACTGGGAGTGTCTGCAAAAAAGCAAGAACAAATGACTATGTGTGCAGGCAGTTTGTCTTATAACATGACTGCAGGTGTGTCAGTGCAGGAATGCTTTTACAGGAGCTTCCTTTCCCTCCTCAGGGTGGCATTACAGAGGTTTCCTGGAGAACTGAGAGCATCCTCATACATGACAGCAGCTAGCAGTGCCACTTGAGCTATTGGTGCTGTCAAAGTGTGGGTGATGCATCAGTGCAAGCCAGTAAATGTATAGGCTTAGAATTGCTGTGTGGAGCTCCAGAAATTGTGGTGGAGAGGGAAGAGTTGGAAACAATTTATGTAAGATAAGCATCTGAACATTTTGCGCAAGTCTTTGCATGTGGGGACTTCAAGGTTGGATGTCATGGTGATCTTGCCAAAAAAAAAACCCCAGGAATTCCCTGAAAAGTGGTTATGATGATGGAAACCTTGCTCTCTGTTTATAGCAGCTGTGCCCTCTGCATTCAGGGAAAGAACAGGGCAAATGGGTCAAGAGATGAAAACATTTTTGCTCCCCAAATTTCTTAATTTACTTTTTCACTGTGTTGTGCACTCATACAAATAACTTCTCATGGAAGAATTAATTACCTGATTTGATTCAGCACAGAAAGGGAAAGGGGCATGTTGCTCTGCAAAGTGGTTACAGTGACATATTCTGAAGGCTGATAAACTTGACATAATCAAGGCATGATTGAAACTACTCTTCAGTATTTAAAACTTGAAGTATACTTAATTAGGTTTGTACTGTGAACTTTGTTTTCATTAAGACTCTTTTTGTGCTTCAGGTGAAGGCTCTGAAAGAGAAGATTGAATCAGAAAGGGGGAAAGATGCCTTTCCAGTAGCTGGCCAAAAACTAATTTATGCAGGTAATGGATATTCTGAAGGTAACTTATCTGAACATGCTTTCTTTTATGTTGTTGTTTGACTTGGATGTGAATGTTAAGTCTTCTAAGAATTCTGAGTACTGAAGTAGAGACAGGATAAAAACCTCCACAAACACAAAAATTAACTCAATGTTAAAGGGAACTCTTAATTTTGAGTTAGAATTTTTTAGGTTTTAATGCATGTGTGTCTGACATCTTTTCTCTTGTGACATGATGTCTTAAGAATATGCTGGGTGAAGAAGAAATAGCTTTTTCTTTAACAAGAATTCAGGATTTAAGCAGGTCAAAGCTGCTGCTCTGGCTTAATTATTTTCTTTTTCAATTTATGCTGTGTATAGCTGAAGCACTGCTGTATATACCACAGAGAATTAAAAGCTAGATTATTTCTTTTGGATTGACAAAAGAAACTCACCACCAAATCCTTGCTGTACAAAGGTACTTTCAATACTTTTAAGCTCTGTCAGAGCTTGTGCATTATGTACTAGCAAAAAGCAGGCTAATGTCAGTTAAAAACATGAAATTAACTTATTTGAGCTTTATTTTACTTGCCTTGTTCATTCTGGTGCTAATACAGAAATCCATTTTTTTGTTTTCACTTCATCTCAGAACTTTGGTGCTATTCCAGTACTCCCTCTAGTGTTTTATTTTCTCTGAAACTGGGTCTGAAAGAAACTTTGGTGGACTTTTCACTTTTGTCATGTACTGCTTTGTAACAAGTACAAAGCTTTCACTTGTGATAAGCCAAAGCCACTGTTAACAGTGGAGAGATGCTGGTGGGAGAGAAGCTGTGAGTCTCTGTGTTTGTACAGCTCCTCTGGACAGCATCCCATAGCAAGTTTTATGTCCCTGGTACTTCACTGGGGGGAGTGCACGTCAAGAACATAAAGGTGGAAGTCTCTTGCACAACCAAGAAATGTGAACCAGGCATAAGGTTTTGTGCAATGTGTGTACTAAGAGTGCATGGCACTCTTAATATTGTGTTACTGTGATTGCAAAAATCAAAGATTGCATAAGATTCTGTGACATGACTGGAGTGTTTTGTGAAGTCAGAATGTATCTGCAATATTGAATAACCCTCACAAGCAGTAGGAAATGTAGGAAATAAGATTGATAATATAATATTGTACAGAGACGGATTATCTTTTTTTTTTTTTTCTTGGACAAGAGATATGAGGGAATATTGGTGACGTTTTTACTTTTATTAAAATGAATTATTATTAAAATTATTAAACTGTGGAATTTTCATAGTTTGGTCAAGCAAAGTGACACCCCCAGCTGACTTTGATTAGAGAGGCTCTGATTGTCCATTGTGTTGACATCTGAATTTGGGTGAGCTCTAGAAGCCCTGAGAGTGGTGGGTTCTGAGAAGACAGGATGTCTGTATGTATACTTTCATAAAGTATATATATTATATTGCAAACACATTCATTAAAGCCTTCCCTGAAGTGCCTATAAAAATTTGTGACTAAGCCCTTGAAGGTTCTGAGTCAGATGCTACAGGTATTGCTATTACTGCACTACATGTAATACTTCCTTGAATGTTTGACCTGCAAGACTGGTGGAACGAGTCATTTGTGTTCTGAGTGCCACACAGTGCATGTGTTGCTTGATTTCCTTGCAGTCATCAGGGTAAGGATGTGTCCTTCTTGTTGCAGTCCACTGGAGATGTTATGAAATGGAAGTAGTCTGTGGCTCATCTTCAGAAAATGAATCAGTTTTAATTGCAAAATATTCCCCGAAAATTCTGTAGTGGAAATCAGTGCTATAAAACTCACTGGAATACAGACTTGTTTTTCTGATTTGTGGTGCTACCTCCAAGTCAGCTTATTCTAAGAAAAGGCAAAGAGTATGTGATTTACTGTGTTCCTAAGTTCTTGTAGAAGTGATGCAAATCTATTTTGTCACAGTACCACCTCTGCTTATGAAACATCGAAAGTTGTAGTATAACAGATGTGTCTGGGTTTGTCTGATAGCTCTTTCATCCTTCTGTCAAGGTGGGAAATTATGGAATAGTTCTAGCTTTTTCTAATGTTTTAGCCTTGCAAATTGTTAAAGTTGCAAGGTCACGCACTTGTTATTGCAGGCAATGCTCTTATCTGAAGAACAAATGGAAGATAAGTAGAAAGGAATTTCCCTTACTGTGTAAGCAGACATAAGTTACTTGGTTAAGCTTTTTGTCTGTTAATGCCTTTCCTCTGTATTACATGTATCTTTGTTAAGGATCTTTCCAGATTCCAGTGACTCTTTCCAGATTTCATGCTTTTATTTTAAATGGTTTTAAAGCATCTGCAACACTTAGGGCAGCGGCCCTCAAGCTATCCACTACTCTGTACATCACATGAGGAAAAGTGTAGCTCTGCTGCCAAAGCTTAATGGCCAAACTGCTTTTTGTTGAATTAACATTTATTTATAATCTGCATAAAACATGTTTTCTTGAGGAAATCCCAAGATCATTTATTGATTTGTTAAACAGCTTTTTAATTTCTGCCTGTTTAATTTCCCAGGTAAAATCCTTAATGATGAAACTGCTCTTAAAGAATACAAGATAGATGAGAAGAACTTTGTGGTGGTTATGGTGACAAAGGTGAGTAATCGTTTCTTTTGAGTAGGAAGCTTCATTAATTTAATTCTATTTCTTCTTGTGATTAGTAGGTGTATATATCCATTCTTAAAACCAGTGGAATTTCATCATAAGCAAATTCAGATCAACAGTAAAAAGCTTGTGTGAATAGATAAAAAATACTGCTTCATAGTCTTGGTTTGCCTGGGCTGATTTTTGCTTTTGCTCTGTGCTGAATATATGTATTAAAGAAAAAAAATTGCTAATGGCTGATTTTACTGTTTACTCTTTCATGTCTCTGTTATTTTTTCCCTTTTATTATTAAAAGGAAGAAGGCAACCTAGGTAGTTTGTGGTTAAATCCTCTGTATGGATCTCTTCCAGCCTTTCCATGTTGCTTTTCATAGTTCATGGCTTTTTCTCCTGTCAAACTCAACAGCATAAACCAGTAGAGACAGGATACATCTGGCAGTAAACAAACCTGTGGGGTTTGAAAGCCTGCAAGTGCAATTTATAGGGAATGACTGTGACACGTGTTTGAAGTATTTCTTCTCTGAACCACTTGTCAGGCTGCTTCCAGGAATCAAGCCACTGATTTTCCAGGCATTCCAGGCGATCTGAATCAAACTGGCTTCATCTGTGTTTTCAATATTAAATTAATTTTGAAGCTCGAGTTCCTCCTCCTGACAAAGAAAACATATATTCTGATGCCCCTTATTTATCTCTGGTAATAGTAAACATAATTAAACCAGTGGGCTTGTTAAAGATAACTGCTGTTGCTCTCTTCCTGAATGAACAGCTTGCTAGTCTGTGGTTTGCCACAGGGGCATTTATCAGTACAAGAAAACAGGTGCAGATGAGATGTCAGAGTCCAGTTTTTCATTTTGTTGATGGCAGAAGGCTCCAGAGAAGTTGTGCAATTGCCACTCCTGGAAGTGTTCAAGAACTGTGTGGCTGTGGTACTTAGGGACACTGTTTGGTGGTGTGTGTGGCAGTGCTGGGTTAGATTCAATCATTTTAGAGGTCTTCTCAACAATTCTATGATTCTAAAGGCAGATCTCTATGAAGAACTGCTAAATTCAGTATATTCTGATAATAAAGGACCTGTACTTTGGGCATTTCTTCAGTCTTACAACCTTTTTGCTACTCTTGGAGCTCAATTGCCCTTTCCTGATTCTATTGTGGGTAAGACATGCCCAGTCATGTAGACACGGATTGCTAACTTTGATGCTCAGATGTTGTTGCATTGAGGGTTTAGGGATCCAGCAGAAAATAACCCCCCCTGCATTCCTACTGTGTCAGTGTTCTTCTCTCTGAGTGCTTATTAAAATGTTATTTGCTATGCCCATCATGTTGGAAGCTATTCATTCTTAAGCTTTACCTCTCCTTGCAGACAAAAGGAAGAAGTTAATGTTTTCTTCTTCAAGCAGGGAATGTCTGAAAGTGGTGCACCTTGAATAAGTAGTTTTGCTGAAGTTCAGCTATTTCTCTTGGAAAGGCAAAGATTGGGGTCAGCTTTGTCAGCCCTTGGGGCTATTTTTATATAATGGGATTAATACTGTATCCAAGAAAAATTCAGGTTTCCATTAGAGATGTGAAGATTATTTCACAATTGCATACAAGTATTATTCACTCTAAATATTCTGCTGTAAGTTTGGTAGTCCTTCATTTTGCTTTATCCTTGGTGCTTACTTCATGAACTGAAGAGATGCTATTTTAGTGCTCTGAATGCATAGATTGCATAACTGAAACATGTTGCAGGTGAAGTTTAATTTTTTTTCTCATCTTGTGTTCCAGCAAACAACATTTGTAATGAAATGTGATTTCTGTCTTAATCACTTTTTTCCACATCTGAGTGGTGAGAAAAGCTTATGCTTGTTCTGCAGATAGTTTTTGGCAACTGTCTTGGCTTCTTCTGGAAAATGTGCTTTTGTAAAACTCAGGATTGTTTTCATATTTAGAATATTGTGGTCTGTAAATATTTACATCTTTGAATTTCACTTCAGAGTGTGAGCGCTCATGTGTGTGAGTACCTCAGTGACGCTCTCAGTTGCTTGTTTAAACACAGTGAAGGGCAAGAGAGTACTAATGTCTTGCAAGATTTTAATGTTGTGCTTGATGTTGAGGCAGCGATAGCAAACACAAATGGTCTTAACAGAACTCAGAGAGCTGTGGATTTATGATCTTTATTCCGTGCCTGAACTCTTTTGTCCTCCTGTAGCCCAAAGCAGCAGCTGGAGCGACTCAGCCGTCAAATGCCACTTCCACTGTTGGCTCAACAACTGCAGCTCCCACAGCAGTTGCTGCACCAATCCCTGTTCCTGCCCCTGTGCCAGCTCCTGTCCCTCCACCACCAGCACCAGATGCAGTGGCTTGTGAGCCAGCACCTGTGAGTGCTCCGAAAGAGGAGAAGCCTGAAGAAAAACCACCTGAGGCACCAGCTGCTGTCAGTCCATCATCAATTGACAGGTATGGATAAGCCTACAAAAATGGGTTCCTGTTTCTGTTGCTTCTGGTTTTGATCTTAAGTTTTTTTTATGGAGTTACACCAATCACTCTCTCCATTCTATTTAATTTTTCTTCTTTCTTGACTGTAATTTCAGTCTCAGACTCAAGTATGTTATTACTGATTGTAAGAAGCACCTCTCCTTTTTTATGCCTTCTCCTGTGGGAAGTGTGATCTTGGGAACAAACCTGTGGAGGGGAGAGTTAAATGAGACAAGATTTGAGCTCCTGTTAGGCATTTCAGAGTTGCTATCCTGCAAGTTTCTTTTCAGACTGAGAATATTCACCTGCAGTGGGGATCCACTGCTGACAAAGCTCTTGAAGTCTGAAGAGGAGTGTGTCCTGTCCTGCTCATAATCCTCTGATTGTGCTTTTGATAATGTTGATCAGATTCAAACCATAAATTCCTTATTGCTGTATGAGTCTCTTAATTTTTGCAAAGAGCTTTTACTTCCAAAATGTTGGATGTGGTATTGCTCTTAATCATGTAATGCGTTAAAGCTACAAGGTTGGGTTTTTTTTTTCCCTGAATGTTCTTTGACCTATCTGCAGGTAATTAATTCTGAAACCTGGGAAAACTTTTCACCTCAATTTTCTACAGTTGAGAAAATCAAGTGGAAGTTAGAGGTTTCATCCCTGTTGTATGCTGTTGCCTTTTTTTGCTTAAGTTGCTGAAGTACTGCATGGGATTAAAATGTTAACAGGAATTTAATGACCCCTGAAGTGCTCTATAGCATCAAATCTTCATTTTTTGTGCTCTGGGTTTAAATTATTTGTGTGTTATTTCTGGGAATACTGGTGCACAAGACAGTATTTTTTAAGTGATTGTATTTAAATCACTGTCGAATACTGATTTGATGATAACAAAGCAAAACTTGCAATTGCCTAATATCTTGAAAAACTCATCACAAATTTCTTGCACTAAATGCACAAATTGATGTTTTAATTTTGCTGTTCTGAGAAATGAGTATTTCTTAGAAATGGAATACAAATGAAGTTTCATTTATCAGTCAAATTAACTTAGTTGTTAAAAAATACTAATAAGTGGGGTTATTTTCTTTTTTTTTCCCTGCTCAGTTTGTCCAGTGGGTTCAAAGATCAATCTGTCATACTGAAATAGTGTTTTTCATGTACAGATTACAGTTTTGTAAAACTGCACTAAGGGACCCTCAGTGTACACACTTGACAGGGAGAAACAAAATAATTTAACATAGACATCAAAGTCATCACCTGCCTTGATTTCAGTGAATGCTGTTTGCTTCTGATTTGCTTTAGAAGCTAAATTACTAAGGCAAGATTTATTGACCCAAGGCCAGGCCAGCTGGCATCTTGCTTTGTCTTTGATCTTTTTTTGATTGTAAATCTTAACTACTGACAGATTCTAGTGAAGCACTCTTGTTGTAACAAATTATTTCTTGCATAGATCTTACAGAGATCTCTGTAAGTGCCTTGCTGGATTTTTTGTGGCATCTTCTGAAAACATTCAGATCAGTCTGATGATCTTTCACTTGCTGATAGGAGTTGCCAAATCTGGTAGCCTGATAAATTGGAGGCTTCTACAGCTCCATGTACTCAAGTCTATCATGTTATCAAGACTGTGTATTCCCAAAATATACACACAATATGGATATACCTATAAATATATGTCTGCCTGCTTAGGTCAGCTCAGGCGGGAAAAATCCCAGCACTCATGCAAGATAGATCAGCCACATCCGCTTCCCCTCTGGCTGTTTAGAGCAAAGCCCACTGCTGCAAAATGAAAATGTACAAAGCACAAATGAAAAATATGAATTTCTCTTTTGATAGCTGGCCCCTTAGAGTTTGCCAAGTTCTTGGTACCAGGGCATGGGGACTGCCTGAGCCCTGCCACCCCGCTCCAGGCCCTGATACTCAGATTCCCATTGCACGTACACACACACACAGAGGGCTCGCCCAGGAACTGGCTGCAGTCCTTGGCTTTCCCACTTCCACACTGGTCTCAGCAGTTGCTGGATCCCACAGGTGTCTGGATCCCCCATCTCTCAATCCCCTGTCCCTGTGAACACTTGGAATTCCAAATACATGTGTGTAGAGTAGAGACACACACCCCCCACATTATGAAACATTTTTAGAAGTAGAATTTAATAAAAAGACAGGATGGATTGGGTGATGAGGTGCAGAGCACGGCCAGGCAAGTGTTTCTTAAGTATGATTGGCCCTTTTTCTCCTCTTTTTGCACTCTTGACCCATGCTCTTCTTCTGCATGGTGCCTTAAGCTTTCCTTTCCCTGCCTTCGGTTCTTCCTCTGGATTTCTTCCCCCAGCACTTTTTCCTGGCACCCCACAGTGAGTTGGGCTCAATGCCCTGTGGGCTGTAATGCCCTTGAAGGAGTCCTGCTGACCCACCCTGGGTGTCACCCTGAGACCAGGGGGCTGATGCTTTAATTTTGCAGCCCTGGGAACTGGGCAGCCTTGGCTGTGGCTGATTAAAACTGGTATTCCTCTGTTCTGTTGTGCCTCTGTGTTCCTTGCTGTTCATGGAGGTGAACCTTTAATCCTGTAATTTAACAACTTTGATAACTTGAGATGGAGTAATTGCAGATGTTAGCAGTTTGTATTCCTGGGAAAGCAGTATACTGAGACTTTAATAAGTGCTTGCCACCAGCCTCCTTGGGTCCTCATTGAGGTCAAGCTGGTGGCTGTGGGGAAGCAGTTAGTGAGACTGCTGTGTGCTTTTGAAAATCCACCTTGTTCTCCCACCCTTTAAAGCATTCAAGCAAGCAGATGGCTAATCCCTGAGCAGATGGGCAAGAGCCAAACTTCTGGGGGGTAGCGGGGGAAGGTTGGCCTTGTTTTAAAAATGCTAGCATTGTAAGTTTGTAAAATCTATTCTCACTATAGGACCAAAAGAGAGCTCTTTGGAAAGCTTTGTTGGTTTTTTAGAAACAAAAAGGGCTATTAGAGTTACAGCTGCTGCTGCTTTTTTTTTTTTTCTATTTCTTATTTTTTTTTTTGAAAAACAGGAAGTTTTCCAAAGTTTTGTAATTACCATTGCACTTGTCTTCATCTTACAGTACAACAGGTGATACATCTCGATCAAATCTTTTTGAGGATGCTATAAGTGCACTTGGTAAGTGGAGAGTTTTTTTTTAATGTAGACATTATTTTGGTGCAGCAGAAAAATGACGGATTAGCAGATGTTGACATTTTCCTCTGTATCTGTCATTGTTAAAGTTATAATTAAAGTGCTCCTCTCTAAGACCTGAAGTTGATATCTTGGAACCAGCTTCAATATTCTTCCTTACTGAAGAATATTTCCCTTCATATATTTTTATTGTGTGAAAGGAAGATCCTGTCACTCCTGCCTTTTTTCCCCATTTGCTTTAATTTCTCTTCTAACTATTCACTTTGAAGTAGCTTGAATAGAAGACTAGATGTAAATATGTGTGTGCTTTTCACTTTTGCACCCCAGAGTGCAGGGCTGGTAAAATGGATGCCTTTATTATTCACTTGTTCCAGCTTTGAAAGTACTTTGCTTTTTGACACATTAAGATTAGATAAATTCACCAGATCTGCTGCTGAGAAATGAATCTCTCCGTGTATTTACAGTCAACTTACTCTTATTTTGACAGTTTAAATAATCTTTGTTTCTCAGTGAAATAGACAGAATAAAGACAACAGGAACCTCTGCCCATCATCTGTGCTGATTTGGGTGGCTAGGAAATTATTAGGCAAACCCACAACTCCTTACTCCTACTGAAATTTTTGGGTTGTTTTGGAGTGTAACAAATTCAGGTATAGAAATAAGGAGGAGGTGGGGTTTTTATTCTGTCTTTTGTCTTTAAATATGAAGCTCCAATTTGGTACAAAGAGTGAAACCAAGTAAATAGTTTCACTTACATTTTCATGTGGATGTATTGGAGGCAGGTGCTGTAATTAAGCAGCTCAGAGTGATTTAGAGGCAGCAGTAAGATTTTACATGACTTTGTGGTAGCTAATAGATTTAGTCTGTCCAGATGCAGCTTAGATCTTAATGTGACAAACTGTTTTAAATTGTATAATCCAAAATAGCTGATAGAGACTGATAGCAGGAGACAAAAATGTAACACTAAAACTAAACTGGCTGAAATTATTGCTGTTACCAAAGGTGGTTCTTTAACCATTCATATTATCTTAGTGGTCAAAGATGATGTCATCACCAACACTCATGTTAACAGTGTTGATCAGCAAGTTAAATGAAGCTGGTGGTCTTGATTAAAATCTCTTCAAAATTGGGGAAAAAAACCCAAAATATTTCGAGAGCATCACCTCACGATCCATGTTGTATGGGAGTTCTTTGGTTGGTGTCTGATGGGGTAAACCCATGTGTCCCTAACATGTTTGGAAATAAGAGGTATTGAGTGTGATTTTCTGGGTAAGCATACTCTAAGTGTTGTCAGCCAATAAATATTCAAGGGCAATAGGCATGAACTCCGTGGTTTGTTTTCTTTAAAAACTGTCCTGAAGGGAATTTGCTTGCACAAATTGATGGAGTATGTTTTCACATCCTAAGTTGGATCTGACACATATTCTAACTGTGGCTTCTCAATTATATTGTCTGAAATGAATTGACTTTGCTTTAAAAACAGGGATTGTTTTCTATGATTTGCTGTTGTTTTCAGTTAAATTGCTGAAAAGTGATGTGGCTTTTTATGCTGCGTGAAAATCTGCACGTCTTGCAGTCCTTGTGCAACCACATATTTCACAGGAGCAGCCTAAGATTTCTTTAGGGCATAGGACAAGAATTATTGTGGGGAGTATGATGAACTGGATTTCAGTGTTAATCCAGCTTTAAAATGTTGCTTGAAAGATAAAAGCACAGAGCAGAATCAATTCAGCATTGACCTCAAACATTTCCACTAGCACCAGGGACAGAAAGGCCCAACTGTGTATCATGACATTGCTGGTGTGCAACTTCTGAATTATTATTCTTGGTCTCACTTTTGCACAACTTAGGAAGTAGATTGTATGGAGTACATGCACCTATGTTTTCAGTAATTCTGTTTTCCTCCTTTGGCGTTTAATTATGCCTTATGTAGCAGCCTGTGCTGCAGAAGTTACCCAGCCTTTTTGCATCTTTTTCCTTAAATCTTCTAGTCTCTACCTTGCTTATATTGAAAAAGCAATACAGAAGTGTTCAAGTAGTAAGTTATTACATCAACAGGTGTTCTGATTGCTTGGTTAGTTTCTTAGCAGTAGTAGGGGTAAACTAGTGCTGTGTAAGGAAGAATGTGAGCAGAAGTAGCAAAATCATTGTGTTGGGACAATTATTGGCTTGGCTTTTTTGCCTCCCTGAAGATAGAAGTATAGAAGTATATATCTTCAGAGCAAAGTTCAGGTGATTTTTTTATTTCACGTTTGAAAAAATGCGGGTGGATGTGAAGTGAATGATCATGTAGTTCTGTATGAAGACATGAAGAACTTACCAATCCTTAAATTCAGGTTGGCACTATTACTTTGAAGCCCAAATAATAAATACTCAAATTAGTCAAGGCTTTTAAACCCTTTATTTATGGATAATGCACAAGTACCCTTGGGCTAGGGCTGTTTTATTGTTTGTTCTTGAGCATACTGCCCCAAGTCATACACCCACTGATTGTTTAGAAGCACACGTTAGGAAAGAGGCAGTGGGGCTGTTTTAATGTTGGCTTGAGTTAAACACCTTCTCCCTAAGGGAATAAAACATCATGTTTTCTTTGATTCTTTTATTTACAACTTACTTGCCTTAACAGAGTAGCTCTTGTATTTGTTTCCTCTGGGTTTTTAAAATATTATTATTAATTAGTTGTTTTTTATGATGGCTGTTCATTGTTTGGCTGTCCTGTCACTAACTTGCTAGTTTGCAGTCAGTCAGTAGTAGGATTTCACTGAGATCAGGAATACCTTTATCCAAGGAAGGAGATGGTATTTTAATGCCTAGGTTTGTTTGTTAGTGGTGTTTTTTCCTGCCAGGAAGATAACCTTGAAGATTTGCCCAATTACAATGTATGGTAGAATAGCTACTTTTTTTTTGTAATTGTACTACTTGTTGTCTGCATTCAAGGCAGGAATATTAAGTGGATTATGAAAAGAGATAATAATTGTCCTTACAGTGACATTAGTGTAGTGAACAGTTGCCCTCAAATAATTCCATATATGTGTGTGTGCCTTTTGTCTTGATTGCTGCAGGTGTGGGATAGTTTTCATCTATTTTTGCTGTAAGGGGTGGGGGATTTGATGTGATGGATGTCTAGTCAAATGTTAAATTGAGTGGGATAAAAATTAAAAATTAAATGAGATGGCTTGGTTTCCTGAACCCCCACTGAAGTCCTGAGTGAGTTTCCTAGATACAACTTTTAAGTCTTCTGCATGATTTGAGTTTGTCCATATTAAGTTGATTAAATTACTTTGACCATCATCACCAGCATGTAGCAATATATAGCAATATCTAATCACTAATTGTCATCTATCTAACAACAGCATAGCAGAATGTCTTTATTTGGAAAATCCTCAATGGCTAATAATTTGACAGGCAGATTTCAAATTAATACATTTCCAAATGTAAGCTGCAGGAGACTTCTCTTGATTACATCAGGAATTGAATATTAGCTGTGAGGATGCCCTTGACCTTAAATGAAAACTTGAAGAGAGAACATTATTTCAATTACAAGTACAGAAGTATCACAAGTACTGCTTTTGTCATAGAAGTTTACATTATCTTCATTACCCTTCACTATTTCCAATCAAATTCATAATGAAACCACTGAATATATTTGGAATTAAAGCCACAGAACCACGGCATGTTTAATATGAAGTACTCTTTTCAATGAACGACTGGAATTCAGGTGGAAATTACACTTACCCATTGAAACTTTTTTGTGTGTGTGTGTGTTTGATTATTTTCCTCTTATTCCCCTAAAATGATGGTCCTGTGACTTGTAGTGACCGGGCAGTCCTATGAGAACATGGTGACTGAGATCATGTCCATGGGCTACGAGCGGGAGCAGGTGATCGCAGCACTGAGGGCCAGCTTCAACAACCCTGACAGAGCAGTGGAATACCTTCTGATGGTGAGCACTTACCTTGCCTGAACCTTTGTTTTCCACTTAATACCTCTCACTTTGATTTTGGTGTTATTTTGAACGTTACTCAGTTGCTGAGAGTGACATTTGCCATCTGGAAAGATGAGATCGAAATTTTGACAGACATGGTGTGTTATAGAAAACACTGAAATAATCCCTAACCACCTCTTCCACTTTGCTTTCATTTTTTGTTAATTGATATGGATATGTCTGTAAAGTATGTCCAGTTACAGTGATAGCTTTAACTGCCAATGGTTTTGTGTCACCTCTTAGTGACACCATTAATTGATTAGTCGTACTTTTGTATCCATATCATCACCCTTCCTTAGGCTCCCATTCACTGATTTTGCTAACAATGCAGTGTTCTTAATATACTTCACAAACAGAAAAGTTTGAGGGTTTTTTTTTAAACTCTGCTTAATTTAACTGGTGTTTTCATTTCAGCACTGTTTTAGAAAAGAAACCATTTTCATTTGTTAAAATAAAGCTTGAAGAGTTAAATGAACTTCATTGGCATGAGAGGAAATAGAAATGTAGTTTCACTTCAATGAAAACCCTGGGCTTTTTGGATTTTTTCTTGTTGAACACCTTAATCTGACAGGTGAATTATAACTGAGTAGAATCTGTCTGATTTTGTTGCTTAATCAGTATTTCCGGTACATTTAATTTTTGCTCTGGCACACCATTTTTCCCCTGATGAGGTTTTTCCTTTTAGCAGATCTGAACTTTATTAAAATCTGGCAACCAGATATCTTGACCTAATCCTTGCAAAATACATGTAGATTGAATTTCTGATTGATTGATAAGAAATCTGGCATCTTTACCCTCCAATTACAAAACGTCAATTTTGTTAATGAAGTTTTCCTTCAGTAGTTACAACTTCAAGTCCCTGGCATGCTTCCTACTTACACTAATGTTCCCAAGACTGTAATCTCCAGATTTTAAATTGACAACAAATGGTTTGAGTTCAAGATATAAAAAGTTTAATTCCCAACTAGCATTAGGCCAAGCAAGGGTGAATGCAATAGCTCTCAACTCTCTGTCAAAAGTCCTCAAGTTCAAACATTTGTTTTTCATGTTGTAGAAATGTTGGGTTTACTGTTCATCTGGTCTGTAAATACACCATGAATTCAGTGCCTCCCCTAAGTGTGTGTGGCAGTCCTACACAGTGTGCAACTCTTGTGCACTCAGTTTCTGGTATTCCCTCCTCTAGTTTATTTCTGTTCAGGAGCTCCAGGATAGAGATAGAGTATCCCCATGATGGAGCTATGTGGCACATCTGCCAAATGCATTGATTGCTATGAGCTGTCCTTGCATTTTTATCTTTATTAGAATATCCTTATAATTAAATCCTTAATTTTTAATCATTCAGTAGGTCCTGTATCTAAAGTGGGTCCTTCTGTTATATAAGATGTCCCTTTATGTGTTGTGTTATCCTTCCCTGGAAAATACATTTTCTTTTTTCTTCCTCCTGCTGGAAAAGGGAGTAGGGAGGAATGGTCTTGCTCTTGGAGACCATATTAGATAGCAGAATTTTTGCTGTCCTTCTAGAAGAATCCTTTTGCTGTAAATGGTCTTTATAACTGTTCTGGATCTGCTGGGGTCTGAAATGTTCCTTACTTTCCTGCTGCATATTAAAAAGGTTTTTTTTAGCTACTATTGATCTGATCTGTTGAGGACACTGTTCTTTGACCCTCTCTCCACATATACTTGTATCCAAACTATCATCAGCACTATCTTTTATATAATCTGCAGATTAAGACAAGACATTAGAGATTTATTAAGTGTAACAACACTGTCCAGGTTTAAAGAACCTGAGTACAGCAAGGGTAAGGTGTTGGGAAGGACTTAAACTGTAATTAAAGCACAGCTGTTCCCCAGATGAGCCCTCAAGAGTCCACTTGTTGTCAATGGTTCAGATGGCAAGTCCTTCAGTTTTCATGGCATGATCATTGAGGATTATAGATGTAATCCCGTGGTTGTGGAAGGAGTGCAAAAGATGATCTTTGTTTTTCTATGCACTAGGCTCATCTTTGGAGGTATTTCCATTCAGATCTCTCTTTCAGCCAAGGATTTCCTAACCTCTAGTTAAGAAGGAGTTTTGTCATCTCTGCTGTAGCCAACCTCTTAGTCTGGATATTTTTAGGGAACATTTCTTTAGTGTGAGTGTAGTAAAATACTGAACATAATTCCTAGGGAGGTGGTCAACGTCCTGTGCCTGTCAGTGTTTCAGAGGCATTTGGACAATGCCCTTTACAGGCTTTAACTTTTGGTCAGCCACAAATTGGTCAGTCAGTGGGACTAGATGATCATTTTAAGTACCTCCCAGCTGGAACTGTTTTGTTCTCTGTTCTGTGCAGAAGCTGGACCTGATGTGATTGCTGCCCTGCAGAGAGCAGTATCAGCTAAAAACCGCTGTACTGCTCCGTTAAACAGTAAACAATTGTTTCATCCTCCATAAGGCAACAGTGGCCTTTTTTTGCTGTCCAAGCAGTGTTTGCATTCAGAGTGGCTTGTGTGTGGTTTAATACCATGCTTTATTCTGTTGTGTGGCTGTGTGAGCAAGGTCCATACGCCTCACTGGCATTGTCTGATTGCAACTGTACACAGTCTCTGTTATTTGGAGAGGGGTACTTCAAGCTTGTGTTCAAGAGTTAAGATGATGTTCAAGATGACAAATAATTTCTAAGTAAATTTGTTTGAACTGGTTTACACAGTCCTTCCATTCAAGAGCAAACTTAGGAGCTTAAACAAGCACATGTTGTTTGATCTGGACACAGATTGCAGTGATGACGTGTGCCTGTGAATAGGTGAAATCAACTAGTAATTTCATAAGATTAACCCAAATTGTTACATTATACTTGGATTGCCAGAAATGACTGATTTGATGGGAAAGGTATTTAATCAGTGGCTCTGTAAGCCACTGATAAGGGAGAGTTACATCAGAATTATACCATGAATGGAATCCTCCTCCCCCTCAGCAGAGGGAGGGATGTGTACTGAGCTCACTGAGCCATGTGAAGGTAATGAAGTGTGTGGCAGGGAAATCTTGCTTTTATTCCCCTGAGTGGCTTAAATGTGCAGTTGATGATCAGGTTATTTATACCTTGATGTGTGTCTTAATTAACAGGTAAGGCAAAGAGCATTGCTCAGAGCACTGTCCAACTCTCCCTTTCTAGATGTGCCCTCTGTATTAGCTGCATATTTGTCCTTTTTGTTCAGGTGTAATGATGAACATACCATGTGAAGATCATGTTACAGCAGGACTTTTAATCTACATTACCTACCAGTGATTTTTATGGTAGGCTTGACAAACCTCTTCATTGTCTGGTTACCCTGTAGCTCTGTAATATTTTCACCCACTCAGTTCCTTACATTTTGTGATTCCCCAACACAAGTGGGTGGCCCTTGTTTGGGTAACTTCTCTGGCCTGTTCCAACAGAGTTTGTTATAATATTCTTTGTGTCTCTCCCATAAGTAAGTTTCCAGGCTTCAGAAAGGTAGATTAAAAGGACAGACTTGGTGCAGGAGTTCAGTGCCAGTGAGGAAGGCAGGGTTAGGGTAGGAAGGAATTCCATGCAGGAGAAAAGTAGCTGAGTGAGGTATCATTGTTGTATAACCAGGGTTCTAGTTTATTGTAATTTTGTGTTTTAGCTTTGTCCATTTCAGGCCCCTGAGCAGTTAGTTCCTATATAAAGTTGCTTGCACATAAAAAATAAACAAAAAGCAAAAGTTAACTATTTTTTTAAAACTTGCTAAAGCTATGTGACATACAGACCTTTTCACCTTTGAGATATTGTGAATGACATCTTTTCATTTAAGGAAACAGGTCCCAAGGGCTGTGTTCTTGTATCTCTTCTCAGTTCCTTGCCAGTTGTATGGAATTGTTAATCTTATTTAGCATTTTGTACTGCAGTTTGTTGCTGTAATGTCACTTTTGCACAACAATATAAAATAGTGTAACAGTTTATTTAGTTTCATTTTTTCATTCACTTCAAATATTTTTAAACAGGATTCAAAGCAAGTGTTTTTTATCAGGCAAAGTGTGTTTTAAAGTGATGTAGGGCATGCTTTACTGCCTTTTTATAAAAATCACACATTTTTCCTGCCAAAAAGTAAAATTAATCTTTTCACAGTGCTCTCTGTCAGTTACAAATGCATAACTCACAGGATCTTACCTTGTATTTGCAGTGAAAGCATTAAGGTTTTTATTTTTCCCCCTTCATTCTGAAACCCAAATACTGCATGCAGTTGAAACATGTCTGTCAGCATTCTGTGGGTAATTCTGATGTGAACTGTGGCTTTAGGGGATACCTGGAGATAATCAGGCTGTGGCTGACCCCCCTCAACCACCAAGCACTGGTGCATCTCAGTCTTCAGCAGTGGCAGCAGCAGTAGCAACCATACCCACGACTACTAGTTCACTAGGAGGTAAGAAAGGCTGTATTGGAGAAGGTGTGATAAACAATGCGCCCTTAACCAATCTATTTTTAAATCAATTTCAAGTTCCAGGTGCTTGTGAGCTCTTCAGAGGGAATTGGATAAGAGCTGTTAACATGGTAATTCCAGGTGGGGTATTTTCTTGGGACAAGTGGCTTGTTGTATGTCATGTGCAAAGTTTTCAAAAAATGCAGTGAACTTGCACAATTTCTTTAATTCAGTATTCTGGATTCTGAAGTGCAAGAACACAGATGAGAAAACACAGATTGTGTTTTCTCTCACTTAAACTCTGATTTTCTACTCTATAACTGACTGGGGACTGTCCACTTTGACTATATTAATATATTTCCCACACAGAAGCTGGGATATCAAGGGAGACACCTGAAATTTAGCAATGAAGTGTAGCACTGGAGAGACCTGTAACTGACCTAGGACTCCTCACTCAGCAGTGCAGCACTTTGACAGTGGCTGGTGCCTGCTGAAGAGAAGGGTATTTATCAAGAATTTATCTCCCTCTTAAAGGGAGGTAGATAAATACATGAAAGGAGCCTAATGAAGGGGTAGGAAAGGTCTGTCTGGAAATGGTGCTCAAGATAGAAGAGACAAGACAGTGGATTGGGTAGATGTGTCTGATTGAGATGAACCAGAGATGAGACATCCAGAGGAAAGTGTTGGAGATAAGGACAAGACTGTTGGATCTTAAAAGAAGACTGGGTAAAAAGGAAATGCATTGTTTAATCTTAGAATAAAGACGTTTTCCTTAAAGCTAAAGTGAGGAAGCAAATTATTTTATTCTTCAGTGAATGGTGTGTTGTCTGTTTCATGTCCTGTTTCTGTCTAAAATTGCAGTGTAGGTATGCATTTTATAAGGATTTTCATAACTTTTTAAGAAACCATGTTATTTCACTGATCTTTTTTTCAGGACATCCACTTGAGTTTTTACGAAATCAGCCTCAGTTCCAGCAGATGAGACAAATTATCCAGCAAAATCCTTCTCTGTTGCCAGCATTGCTACAGCAAATTGGAAGGGAAAACCCCCAACTACTGCAGGTGGATCTTAAAACTAGAAAACAATCCTTACTAATTCTGATTTAGCTTTTGCAAGAGCGTCATATGTTGATGTTGTCTGGGATAATATGTTACTAGCAGTTACAACATTCTATTGCTGGCTTTTCAGCAGTTGTTGCTGTACAGAATGTATTTTCTGTGACATTGGATACAAATTTGAGACTTCATAAGAGGTGCAGAGGGGGGTGAGGAAGGGGGAGGGATCACTGGAGTTGAATTGAAACATTAAAATTGCATTTTTTATTGTTAGATGTAACAATATTTTTTGTGCGCTTCTTGCACATCCCTTTGACTTCTTAATTCTCTGAAAATAAATATTTTTACTTGTCTCTTGGCACACTTAAACTCCAATTTCTTAAATATACGTGTTTCTTTTACTGTTCTGTGCATCACAGCAAATAAGCCAGCACCAGGAACATTTTATTCACATGTTGAATGAGCCAGTTCTAGAGTCTCGCCAAGGTTTAAGTGGCAGTGATGATGGTGCCAGCACTGGAGGAATAGGAGATGCTGGGAATGCTCATATGAACTACATTCAAGTAACACCTCAGGAAAAAGAAGCTATAGAAAGGGTGAGCCTTTCTTCTTTGAAATTCTTGTGGCTGTTGGGTGTTGACTCCAGTGCATGCTTAAGACCTACCTAACTTAAACTTTGTTTGGCTCAGTAATTCTTATATCATATTTGGTGTTTTCATAGTTGGCATTTCACAGCTGTTGTAGCCTTGTTTCAAGTCATATCTTCTCTTGCTTTATAGCAGTTGAGTCTAAAATATCTTAAATCTGTCTTACTGAGGAGAGGCAGAGCATTTTAAGTGATCAGAGACCATCCTGTGATAATTAACAATGGAAATGGATCTCCCATTTTATTCAGGAATTATTCAGGAAGTAATCCCGCTTGCTAAAGCCTCAGCCAGTGCTGTTCTAGATCATACCATGACAGGTCTCCAGGTACAAAGGCCTGGCTGCTTGAGCACTGTTTGCAAAGTACTTAAAAAGTAAGAACACTCATAGTTAAGTAAATCAGTTGAAGTCAAAACTTTGCCCAGTTGTCTGTCCATGACAATTAGTTAATTATCATTTTCTAAAAGTACTGCTAAGCATGAAAATATACTCTGAGGTGGTACATTGCATTCATAAATACTGTGTTACTGACCAAATGTGGTTTTGCATAGATGGCAATGCCTCAGAGATTTTTCTCAGGACAGATTACAAGAGTTTTGTCATACTGTGGTAGTGGTTTGGTACCCCAAAGACAATGTTTTTTCATCTGGCAAAACCAAAGTTTAAGTAAGGACCATTAGAAGATACCTATTTGAATCTAGATGTCAGTTCTCTAGATCTTGAGGAAATTGGCAAATTATAAAATTAGTCTAATAAAACTATTTGACCATGTACTTCATCACAGGTCATCATCTTTAGTCTGTTGCATTTTCTTTTAAAGTAATTTTATGCTGCAGAATTTTATTACCTCTACTGCCTGTTTTGAAACCCAGCAAAAATCCTTCTTTCTCTTTCCATGAAAGACAAACCTCAACATTTAATTTCTTAGTATTGCAGCTGATGCCTTCATGCTGTCTGTGGGCTAGAAATAAAATCTAAGAATGGCTTGTGAGGGATAATAGGACACAGTTTTTCTCATAGTTATTTGATCTGCCCCATACATGAAATGCCTTGCAGGTGCTGAGGATTTTAAGAAAATCTCCAAATAGTGGAGTGTACTTGCCTTTGGCTAAAACAAGAATTCATTTGCTGAGTGCCCCTAAGTGCTGGCTAAACCCCTGGCACAGTAATAAGTTCTCCTCTGATGTTCTCATGCCCTGTTGTTGCAGGGTTCCAGACATTAATTAGTTCCTTGACTTCTGAAAACCATATTGCTCTCAGCTTACTTGTCTTGGCTGCAGTGTGTAGTTAATTTTTTTAAGATAAACAATTGAAAATATGGCCTAATGTGATGTGCTGGACAGCCTACTAAAGATCACAGGCTGGGAGCTTTTGTTCCAGGCAATTTTTTGTTAAAAGTCCTTTGGAGCTTTGTATAATTGCTTAAAATGAGCATTGTTTGAAGTTGTTTGGGTTTTTTTTTCTGCAGCAGTGCAATGTGCCATTACTTCATGACAATACTGTGACCCAGGTCTGTTTTAGGCTTACTGTGTCACTAAAGAAGTGACAAGTTTTTATGGTGGTTCATTAGACTTAATCCAATCACTTTTTCAAGTGAGGATCCTCTTTGCTAAAGGCAGAAGCAGCACCTTATTTTTCATCACTCGCTAAAATCTGCATTGAGCTAGGCAGCAGTGTTATTTTCAAGAAGGCAGTAATTGCTTAAGCGACATCTCAAGACACAAAGACATACAAAGAAGCCTAACATGTAAAATGCACTTCCTAAATGTGTTTCTTTTCTTCAGTTAAAGGCATTAGGATTTCCTGAAGGACTTGTGATACAGGCGTATTTCGCATGCGAGAAGAATGAAAACCTGGCTGCCAACTTTCTTCTACAGCAGAACTTCGATGAAGACTGAGAGAATTCTTTTTTTTTTTCCTATTTCACACCTCACACCAGTGCATTACACTAACTGTTCACTGGATTGTCTAGGATATTTGGGCTTACATTCATAATGCTTGGTGTATGGAATATAGGGGGTGGGTGGAAGGGAGAACATAGGAAACAAAGCAAAGAAAGCAACAAGTTTTTAATGTCTGTTTTAAATTAGCAGATGCAGAAAATCGCACAGTGTAAAAAACAAAAAATATATATTCAACCAAAAAATCAGCTTCTGCAGATAATTAGTTCCTTCTGTAAACTGTAGGTTAACTTTTTCTAGGTTTTCACTCTTACTGTACTAGTTCCAGAAATGTAGTGTAATGCACTGCTTCATGTTCCTTTCCACTTAGTATTGACATTGGAAGTAGCCTGTGCTACGTAGATTTTAACAGTCTGTATTTCATGGCAACACTGGATAGCAGCTTTGTGAAATCTAAAAGATCTGAGCAAATGTAATCCTGAATGCCAAAATAGGGCTATTCGGGTTTTTTTTTCTTCAGCTGTGTTAAAGTAGTGCAAGAGACACAGTATTTTTGTCTAATGCTGAATTAGAGCAGTGTTGGCTTTTTTCTTTTTTTTGCAATGAAAACCCATTACAGTTAAAAGTGTCCTGATTATTGAGAAACACCACCCCCTCCTTTGTCCCCGTGAAATGATCTGAGAAACTATATACATACAGAAAAAAATTATTATCCTGTTTACATATTTTCTCTTTGGGAAAAAAAAATATAGATACCTAATTACTTCTTTTAATGTCCTTTCAATGTTATCTTGCAGTAAAAGTTTTAAAAGCAATAGATTGCATGTTTGGTTTTGTTATATGCACTCTAGTGAGTTGAATATTCTTTTTCTGCCAGCAAACAAAATGCAAGCTTCATTTTTGTCTGCTGCAATGAGAATTTATCAAATCAAATTTCACCTTCCCAACTTTGTTGAACCAGCTTTTATAGTACAGCTGTAAGTGTTCTGTTGCTCTTGAGTAGATTGTAGTGTTCAAGCTATTTCTGTTAAGTAAGGACTTTTGGGGATTTATTCACTTTATAAGGATGAGAAGTTGAAAACTTGAGATATCAAGCAAACTATGAATTTATTCCAATGTAAAAAGAATTGACACTCGAAACTTTATATTGAAAATAAACTCTGGTTACAGAGTTTTGAATCTTACTTCTTCGTACCTACTTATCATTTATTTTGTTTAGTCATCATAAAATGTTAACAATCTTTTTTTTTAATACATGTTTACTTTTAGAGGTAATTTCGCCCTTCATTGCAATACTATGAATAAAAACAAATGTAAATTTAATCTAAAGCTGTTCTGTGCAACGTTACCTGAACACAACATGGGGATAGTTTGATTTTTTTCTACTGTTGTAGTCCAATTACCTGGATTACAAATTTACCTCTACAGTAACCAGGAGAAAATATTATTAGTGGTACAGCACTGAATTCCTGTACTACTAGTCATATTAATGATTTTAATGATTTTAGTGGTACAACTAAAAAATTATTTTCTGCTGAATTTGTTTATCAGTGGATTAACTACTTAGCTACTACTTAAGCTCAAAGTACAAGTCAAGTGTCTTGAAAAATGAGCTAAAAAGACTGAAACATTTGTATTTCATTTCTTCATTGATTGGCCATAGTCTGTAAAAATATCTGCATAAAACAATGAAATGTATTAAAGCCTTTTACTTTTTTTTTTCTATTCTTATACATCTGTGATATTTTTCCAGATAGTGTGTATTTTAATTATTCAGATTTTATTCTTTTAAAATTTCTTAGGTGAATGTCATCTAAGTGATCAGTAGCACAACCCAAATCTATCAATAGGAGATGTGATACTGCTAAATAGGAAATAAGTCTTTCATAATGTTTTAATTTTAGAGAAGTTAACATTAATTACCTGAGTCAGCTAGTAAACACCATATAAATAGGATTCTCAGTTTGTCTGTCAACTGAGAGAGATGGATTTTGGTTTAACACTGCATGCCAAAAGGGGCTGTTTGTTATCTGTAAAAGGACCAGCTGCCAGGTACTTGAAAAACACCAAATTGATACAAGGACTTCTTGAATGTACTTTTACTACATAGCTGATAGCTAACTAAGACAAAAGCTTTTAGTGTGTGGGAGTCTTCTGTACTGATCAAACTGCTCTGAGAAATAACCATTCCTTCTCTAGGAGGGTGGAGAGTAAAGCAAGAATGTCTGGGTGTTTCAGTCCACTCCCTCCAATTTTGATTTTGAAATGTTTACTTATTATAAATGTATTTGAATTAAAGTCTGTTGAGCTTGTTCTTTGTAAAAAAAAAAAGGCAAAAAAAAAAAAAAGAGCTAGTAGCTTTGTTCATTTGTAACTTTGTATGCTGAGTGACTGAGGGATTTATGGCTGCTGTGTTTGAAGCCTTACTAGTCATGCTGTTCCCGTTTTTCTCCAGCAGTGAAACAGTGTTTTTGTGACTTCTGATGAACAACAGGTGTCTGACCTTACATGCTAGCAAAAACTGTTACCTGTCCAATAGCGGGATACTTGCCAGGGGAGAATCATGTCTCTCTTTGTAGTAGCTGCCAAAAGGGAAGAATACATGGAATTCATGTGGTGTTGAGGAGGTGTGACCTGAGCAAGCTGCCTAGGTATGTTGTGCCTCGTTTTCTACCAAGTACTACCGGGAGTTGTCTGCACAGAGTGCTGCTCAGCTTCTCTGCTGCAGATCTCTTAGGGATTTGGGGATCAGTTTCCTCAGGGCTTTCTGAACAGTAGCTGAGAAAATAAAAAGTATTTCTTCCTAAGTTTTGGTACTGTAGTCCTTACCTTTGTTGTAAAACTTCTGAATATCTGCTTAGACGAAAGCTATTTATGATGCACTTTTAATTGGGATTAAAAAGTTACTCTGAAGTCATATTAATTCTGTAGTTGTCTGTTCTTAAGTCCTCTCTACAGCTGCATTTTGATGCTGTGGTTCATTTACCTCGTCCAGAGCTGCCTGACGAATCCAGCTAAAACCCAAGCAATTTTACTGATTAAATGCCCTGTTCTTACCCCACACTAACAGAACTTTTTAGGAATGTGAGATAATCACTCCTGAAGCCAGATTGTTACTGATTTTGGAGTGCTGGGTTGAGCTTCACTACAAGAACATGCATGAATGAATCAAGCAGAGACAGAAAGCCAAGTCCTCAAATACTGCATGCAGATTTGTCACCCGTGGTGTCATTGGATATTTCATTTGGTTTTATAGAGTTTTGGAGGTAGCCACATCTTTCCTTTTTTTCTGATTTCTCTTAAATCCAGCTCTGTGCACAAAACTAACCTAGAATTTGAAAATACTCTCTAGTTCAATGGAAAAAATAAGGTGGGAGAGGGGAGAACAGCTTTGTCACTAACCTTTTTAGTTTTTCCCTGCCTGGTTTGGGATGCTAGCAGTGTTCAGCACACCATCCTTTGAAAACATTATTTTGACACAGCTACAACCACCCCTATGTAGTTATGAAGCCACAATTTACAAAATTTTGTATCTTCACTAAACTATCCAGAAAAGCAGGCTTATTCCACCTGCTTTAAGTGGTGATTAGGTGATGTATAGGAAACATTTAAGTATTGCGTTACCACTGAATGCATGACTGCTGCTGGTGCCTGTATCTGCAGACTGCAGCTGATGTTGCTGATTGTAATTGTCAAGTGCCAGTTTTGTATTGATATATTTCTTCATGGAATATAGGACCTGTGAGGGGGAGGAAAAAAAAGGTCATGAAACTTCCTGGGTTTTTATCAGGACTCAATTTCTTTCCTTCTGTGCAAGAGAAATAAATGTTAAACACACACAATTTAACTCCAGTTGTAATCAAAGCACATTTTCATGAAGACACCAGCATCTCTGGCATTTCCTGTCCAAACTGCAGTGAAACTAATAAAGACAAATACCTGCTCTTCAATAATGGCAGTAGACTGGAATAACTTAATAGTTGTAGAGTCTGAAGGTCTTCCTTCCACGTCATCCCTTTGCTTTGGCATTTTCCAAATGGAAAATTGGTGAGCTGTTACAAAGCATTATCTGCTGTGTGCCTCCCTCCACTTGCTGAAGTCTGGCTTCTGAAGGACTAAAAACAGTCCTTAAGGTTTTGTGTTGTGTGTGCTCCACACAGTTATGCCTCAGAGACTGGAGTGCAAAGTGTCTTTCAAAATAGGTGTCCTCTCTGTTTTTATACAGCTCCACACATAAATGTGAGTACTCTGTGGGGCTGAGGGCAAGGAGCAGCATCCTTGGAATTCTTGTTGTCTGGGGTAAGAGATTTTAGATGTGATAGACAGAGGAGTAACCAGATACACCAGCAGGCAGCTGTTTGCCATCCCAGGGGAAGGGTTGGTTGCTGTCCTTGTAATGTGAAGCATTTGAGTTTAAATGTGCAGCAGCCAAAGATTTAAAAAAAAAAAAAAAAAAAAAAGCAATGTCTCCTACATGTCTGTGTGGCTGTATCTGTAGAATTGTTCAAAGTCTTGTCAAAGTCAGACACGTGTTTTTAATTATATATTTCAGTTAAGCTTGTTTCTTCCCACCCCCACTGCCTTGTCTTTACTCTAAATCTCCTTTTTCTTTTTTCTTTTTCACTTTTCATTATTGGAGAAAGCATGCCAGCTCCAAAGGGAGCACTACCAGCTTCTGTTGGAGGATGGAAGAATAGTATTTCAGAATAGGAAAAGGGGCAGGAAATAGTCTTCAGGGTGGGATATGAACCAGGACAATAAAAGTGCTGAACATCTGGGATAGAGATCTCCGTAGGGAGGTTGAGGTGAGGACTCTGGGGCTGGAATTGGCAGTGTGTGTGGAAGGAAATGCCTGGGGGAGTTACAAGTGTGACAAAAGAACGAAGTGGTGTGACAGGGGCAAAGGGGGAGTCAGAATGAGCAAACCTTTGGTGGGACTCTGGATGTATAAATAAGAGATGGATGGATCATTTGGGAGCAGAACTGATGTTTATCTATAGGGACACTTCCAAGACAAAGAAATTACTTGTTTCTTGTAGCTTATCCAGTAGGTTTTTGTGTAGTGCTTTGGTTCTGAGGGAGATGATGAGGTTATAAAATAACAAGGGCAGTAAAAAGAAACAAACCAGTGTGTACCTTGGTAATTTACCTCACAGATGTGATACAGTACTCTTGGGTAGTCTGACTGCACTGAGGTCCTCCTGCTTAAAGGTGGAGAGGGGAAAAAAGTAATTTAAATAAATTTTGTTTCTATGAGTCTCTGTGTTGCTTGAAGTGATAGAAATGAAGTGCTAGAAATGATCTGCCTAAAAGCATGCATTTCATATTAACAAACATGCTGTTTGCTTCCCCTGTCTCCATGTTAAAATATCAAATTTCCCTTTGGCAAAGGGCAGGACTGTGCAGGACACTGTTGGAGCAAAGTTGCAGAGTCCATTTGGACAACTGTTCGTGATGGGATTGTGCCTTTTGAGCATGAATGTAATTTGTGATCCATGAGTGTCCTAAAATCTGAGCTGTGACCTGTGGAAAGCTGAAAAAAACCTGGGAAGACTCATTCTTGGAAGAGCAGCAGGGTTAAAATGAGAAGCTACTGGAATATATTAAACATGACTGTAAGTCAAGAAAGCTGCAATTTCTTTTTCAGCTGCAGTAAGAAATTGTTTCTAAATGTGTACATAGCTGTATTTTTCACATTTCACAGAATTTGCTGTAAGTGGCTCTCTGGTACACAAACAAAGGAGGCAGAATACACAAAAAGCCATTTTCTAAATCTAGTTGAAGGGTGCCTGTGTTTCCCTCAAAACCTGTGGCAAAGGGTCATTCCTGAAGCGCTCATTTTGCCATGAACAAGGGAGATTTTGCTCCCAGGCAGTGGCAGCAGGATAGAGAGCTGTCACTGCTGAATTTAACTCTGCTGTGGGAGAGGCTTGTAAATTCACCCACTGCTCTTGGCAAGAGGGGGGAGCTTTGTGATCCCAGTCAGAATTCCCTTTGCTCCAGGATTTTTTGGAAATGACCTGTTGCTTTCCAGACTTATCAAAGTGTGGCCTTTGTCACTTGAGAGTCCCTGCTCTAAGGGGAAGGTAGCTGGGAGCTGAGAGTGCAGGATCCCTGATGAAGGTGTAAAGCATTTCTGGGGAAGATTCACAAAAACTAAAAATAATTCTGGCAATCATTTCAGGCCATCATTGTGTCTTGATTCTTCCTTCTGTTAGGCCAAGTATTTTCTAAACCCCTGGCATGATTTAGATATTTACCAAATGTCTTTATTATATCAAAAGTCACATTGCACTGGGTGCAATAAAAATAAATAAAACTTGTGGTTAAGGCATTTATTTCCATCCAAGAAGTGGAACTAAGAAAATGGTGTCCATATAAAACAAAAATTCATAGACTACAAATTGCTTTCCTTCTAAGCATGTATCTTTCTTCCCAAGAGGACAGGAACATGTAAAGTGTCTTTACTAACAACACTGATACAAAATTCCATAGCATAAAGAAAAAATAGGGTTGATAATCTTCCCATATAAAAAAAAAAATGGTTAAAACTGGTTGCTAATCTATTAATCTTAATTGTAAATATTTAAATATTGGAATGCACTTTATCTAAGCACCCTTATCACAAAATTCACCCAACACCAGATAGAACATGGGGTGCTGGATAATGAATTTAAGAACAAAATCAGCACCTGTTATTTAACCTGTTATTTAACCATTCTGATGCCAAATGAGGCTGGGAGTTGAAGCCGTGGTGATGTTCATGCTACCAGGTGTCAGATACAAACTGGTGTTTTTAGAGGAGACAAACACCCTGTTGGAAGGTAGGGTGGCAAGAAAAATAGGTTCGTCTGCTGTGGCTGCTTCTAATGCAGAATTCCGCCGTTTTTATATTTGGATTTTGAAAGTGAAGCCACTGATACTGCAGTTCTGTTTCCTTGCTGCACTGCTGAAGGTTGTGGTGCCTTTAGAACGCCGTGTTATTCCCTAATAAGCCTTATCATGCCCTAATAATACCTTCTGAATGCCTTGGATGTGAGTGATTAGGCCCGTGCTTACACAAATAGGTGCCTCAGTGGTAAGATGTTATTTGCATGATTGTGGTCTGTAGGTGGAGAAGCTGCAAGCCTGTCATCAAATTACTTGTTCCAGCTGAAAAAAAAACAAACTTGCTCTGTGTGGCTGTCACATCATCATCATCATCATCATAGCTTGCATGGAGCAATTAGTGTTATTTTGCAAGGGACTGGAATTCTGTCCCTTTTCTTCTCCCTGCTTTTTTGCTTTATGGTGAGTGTGCTGGTTTTGTCTGGGACAGAGATGACAGTGGGAGGATGTAGCTTGGATTTGTGCTGTAAGCAGTGTTGATAATACAGGGATTATTTTATTTTATTTTATTTTATTTTATTTTATTTTATTTTATTTTATTTTATTTTATTTTATTTTATTTTATTTTATTTTATTTTATTTTATTTTATTTTATTTTATTTTACTTTATTTTATTTTATTTTATTGCTGAGCAGTGTCTGCACAACGAGTCCTTTCTCTGCTCCTCTCACCACCCTGGCAGTGAGGGGCTGAGGGTGCTCAAGGATTTGGGAGGGGACACAGCCGGGACAGCTGATCCCAATGGATCTGAGGGGCATTCCAGACTGTGTGACATCATGGCCAGCTTAGGAGGTGGTGAGGACACAAAGGAAGGCCAAGGGAGACTCACATTCAAGGGTTTTGTCTTTCAAAGTGATGGAGCCCAGCTTTCCTGGGAATGCCTGAACACCTGCCTGCCCATGGGAGGTGGTGAAGGAATTCCTTGATTTGTTTTGTTTGTGTGCATGGATTTTGCTGCCCCTCTGAGGCAGTTTTTATCCCAGCCCAGGAATTTTGCAGCTTCTTACCCTTCTGATTCAGTCCCCCATTCCCCTGCTCAGGGGAGTGAGCAAGTTGCTGACTGGAGCTGAGCTCTGGAAGTGAGGAGAACAAAACCCAGTTAGAACACTGAGACGAATTTAAGTTTTTTGTACACTTTTTAAGTTTTGTGTACACTCACCTTTCCCTGGATTCTGCTAATTCCCAGCTCTCTGTGTGTTTGTGGACACCCCTGTGCTCTGGGATTTTTTTCTTTGCTGGGAACAGAAGCAGGGTCACCATTTTACACAGGTGGTAATATGGGTTTATTATTTTTTAACCCTGCTCTCCCTTCACCTCTGGCCCCGGCCACAGTGTTGGTTGTCCTCCTGTTTAACACTCAGGTTTTGTAATCAGGAATTGAGCCGCGCTGGGGAGATGGAGAATGAGCAGCTCAGTCGTGAAATTAAATTAGCATTTAGAGAAGTGTAGACAGAGGCCACACGGAGCTGACCAGGCACCTTGCATGGCTGGCTGGCAAGGAAACTGGGAAAAAAAAAGAGGGGAAAAAGGGGGAAAAGTGGTTAATTCTTCATTTGGGGAAGGAGAAGGGGAAATGCTTGGCAATCTGGGGGGTTCTGTGGGGGCTGTAGTGCTGAAACCCCAGGTTTGAGAGCAACACACCAGTGAGGTGCCTGGAGAAACCCTGAGGGGTTTATAAATACACCAAAAATATGTGTAGCTGACAATAGGAGGGTTGGGCTTTAGCAATTTTGACTCAAAGCTGTATCACTCCTGCCAGGCGGACTTTGAGTGTGCCACAATCTCGATGGAGATTGCTACCCCAAATCTGAATATGGAAATCTGAGGGCAAGAAACACCTCTGAGAGCTGATGCAGAGCTGGGAAAGGCAGCCCTGTGAGTTTGGACCTGTGTGTGGTGATGTTTGAGGGTCCCCAGGATGAGGGAAGAGATCAGAATCTTGACTCCATGTTTCAGAAGGCTGATTTATTATTTTATGGTATATATTGTATTTATATACCATATATATAATGGTATATATTATATTAAAAGAAAATGGTATATATAATAATAAATATATAATAAATACATTTATTAAAATAAATATTTAATAATGGTATATATTATATTAAAATAAAATATATATTTTATTTTAGTAATGATGATATAGTAGATATTAGATATTTTATTATATACTTTATAAATTATATTATATTACATAATATTATATTATACATTATATTAATATTATATTTTATATTTATTATATTACATTATTAATATAATATAATATAATATAATATAATATAATATAATATAATATAATATAATATAATATATAACTATACTAACAATATGCTATAATATTAATATAATGAAATATGATATTAGCATTTCATTAATATTATATTAATAGGGATTATTATTATTATTATTATTATTATTATTATTATTATTATTATTATTATTATTATTATTATTATTATTATTATTGAACTATACTAAAGAACGAGAAAGGAGACATCAGAGGGCTAGCAAAGAAAGGAATGAATAATAAAATTTGTGACTGACCAGAGTGATTAACACAGCTGGCTGTGATGTGATTAGCCATTAATTAAAAACAATTCACATGCTGGATAAACAATTCTCCAAATCACATTCCAGAGAAGCACAACATGGAGAAGCTGAAGCTTCCCAGCTTCTCAGGAGAAAAGATCCTGGTGAGGGGATTTTTCATAAAATATGTCAGTGACATCTGTGCTTAATCACTGCTCTGTTCATCAGATATGAACAGCTTAAACAGTGCTAAGGAGCAGTAATTTCACCTGGAAAAAGTCACAAAGATTGTGAAGGTGGTAGGATGAAGGTTTTGGAAATATTTCCCATTCTAGTATTTTGCTGAACTAAATACAACCTTATTTACATCCTGTATTCTAAGATTTTCTGATCTGTTCTAACTTTGCAGCTTTAAAGGAGCTGGAAGAAAACTTCCCATGTTTGGTGTCTGCCTGTGGTTTTGTTTTGGTTTGGAGGTTTTTGGGTGGTTTTTTTTTGTTGTTGTTTTTTTGGTTTTGTTTTTTTTTTTTTTTTTTTTTTTTTTTGTGGTTGTGGGTTGTTGGGTTTTTGTTTGTTTTTTTTTTCTTGGTTTTTTTTGGGGGAGGGCTTGGGGGAGGCCTTGATTGGTTGTTTTTAATGTTCAGTCAATAACCAATTTTAATGTTTTGGGGAAAATAGAATGGAAGGCAAGGAGAATACATTACTTTTTGAAATTTCAGTTTTCTTTCACTGAGCAGAGGCACTGGGTATCTCAATGTTATTGAATATGGTTGCTATTTCCCCCCACATCTGTTCATGGGGCCAGGAAGATGAAAAATTATGAGGGTTGACATTTATTTTTTTCTCTCTTTGGTTTCCAGTGCCAACTCTGCCCAGGCAGAGTTTCTGTGATGCTGAAAGTCTGAAAGTCTCGGCTGCATCCCTTGTGCACAAACATTTATCTGAACTGTTCTGGATATCCTGGTTTTGCTGTTCATGCTCAGGTTTATTGTAGGCATGGAGAGCTGCTGGCTCTTGACTCCTGTGACAGCTTAGAGCCTGTGGAATCTGTAGGCTTGGAGGCTGGACCACTGGGAAGGAGGGGAGCAGATACTGCATCAGGCTTTGGTCAGAAAGGCAGTTTTTGAGGCACTTGGGAGTCAAAATAAAGGCAGCTGAAACTCTGTTGTGTTCCATTTACAAATTTGTAAAACTTTGGTTCTCCATCAATGTCATTGTCAATAATTTCATTTTTTCCTCACTTTTGGCTGACGCTAATTTTTTTTTCTTTTTTTTTTTTTTTTGGGGGGATGCCCTAATTCAGTTTGCCCCTCCTCGCGGTGCTGCCTGTGCAGATCACAGGGTGTGAATCACCAGGCTGTGGCTCATTGAACCCTGATGTGGAAACAGATCCTCAGGAAATGGAGCACCGTGTCCTCCGCTGACAGAAGGTGCCTGCGAGGGCTCCTGACAGGGTTTGTGTCACCCTGTCTGTTCTCTCTTCTGCCTGAAGGACAAAATCCTGCCAGAGCTATTAGCTGCACTGCAAAGGTTGCGTGGCTCTGACCATCATCTGTGAACCACAAAAGGGTGGAACCTGATTAAATCTGATTTTTTCTTTCTCAACTTCATGGTCAGCTTGGCAGGGGGATGCACTGTTCTCACACAGAATTTTTTTTCCAGGTTTCAGTGATGTCTCAGCTTTTCTGAGATTGTTATTAATAGAATGGAATAAGATTTGAGTCACATATTGGAGCAGGTTGTGCTGTCCCCACCTTTGGAGGATTCCAGGTCCAGCCTGGCTGAAGCCCTGAGTGCTCTGATTTAATCCTGTGGCTCACCCAACAGGAATTAAGATCTCCAGAGGTCTCTGGCTGATCCAGGTCCTCAAAATTAATTATTTTTGTCATGCAGCCTTACCATTCCAGTGGGGATTTATCTTCTGTGAAAGCTTAGCCTCAATTTCCATATCCTGCCCTTTCTTTTTGGTTTTTTTGTTTTTTTTTTTTACTTTTTTTGAAGTGTGGAAGCTGCCTAAACACCATTTGAATACTGAATTCTGCCACCTTCTCTTCATTTTTTAAGCAGACCTATAGAAATTAACAAACTAAGCTTGTCTGATGTTGTTACTTCTTTAAAAATCCATCAGTGCTGTCATGACAAATTAAATTAGACCTAAGTTTATTTCTTTCTTAGATTCTGATAGACAAAGAAAAGAATTTGCAGAATCAGAAAGGGTTAGGTGACTCTTCCAATGATGAATTGGACAGAACGATTTTCTGAGCTGGCATGTAAAATAGATGCCCTGGATTATTTACTGTGAAATTTTCTGACGTCCTTTATTGTTGTGGAAGCAGCTGCCCATTTGTTTATTTCAAAAACATTGCTTCCACAGTGGGCTCACTTCCCCACCTCACCTCCTCCAGCTAAAAGCATCTATTAGTACTTGTGAGAATTTTTCAAGAGGCAAAATCCCCCTCCAAAAAAACCTTTAATTGCATGGCTTTTTTTGTTTAAATATTGCCCAGTTTTTTAAAGTGAATAGAAAATGTGACAGGAAAGCTCTTATTTTTCATACAGCTCAGGGATCAGCCTTCCAGGGCTGGGAAGAAGTGAGTAGAATAAATCATAAATACCAAACAGATTTCAATATATTTCAAATGCCAAACAGATTTCAGTGACCTGGACTCCCAGGCTTGCCTTGAAGAGAAAACCTGTGGAGTTCCTTGGGTGAGAAAAACTTCACAGTGAGCTCAGGGAGCACCTGAAAATCGTCTGCTGAAATCATCCTGCTGGGAGAAGCAGGGAAATCTCATTTTTCAGGGTTTGTTGGGCTTTCCCAGCCATTCTGGTGGGTGTGGAATAAAGCAGATGCACAAATCCATCCTTGCTTTCTCTTCCTGCCTTCTGCTTGGGGATGGTTTCCTGCTCTCTGCTCTTTCCTTCCACTCTGGGACAGCTGTGATGGATCTGTAGGATTTACTTTATTGGGAAAAATTTGTTGGAGTACCTAACTTCAGCTTTAACACTGGTGATTAAAGGGGAAGTAGCACCCTGGCATTTCCAAACAGAACTAATTTTCTTTTTTATGAAGTTTCATCTTTGGCTGGAAGGTAGCAAGAGGTGGAAATCTCTCCCACTACTTTTAACAGCTGGGACTGAAAATTTTGCAACAAAATTAGTCTTGCACCACTAAAAAACGTGCAGTGACTCTGTTGCATCTTATTGGGATTTTATGCTTTATAACTTGCTTATTCCAGCTGTCTGAAAAGGAAAATGAGGATCTCACTATCCTGAACCAGTCTGTCACACCACAAGGTGTAAATCAGTCATGTTTATCAAGACTTTTAGGAGCCAGAAGGTCAAACCAGCACAGCTACCATGAAAATATTGCATTTAGCTTCTTGGGACATGCTTGCTGAAATATCCCCCGATCTTTCAAGGCAGAGCTGCTTTCTCCATGCCACTAAAGCGCTTTTTTCACTGATAAATGGCAATGTGAAAAGGAACCTCCACGTGGAAGCTTCTCTGAGGATTTCTCTGGACTTTTAAGAGCACGTTGGGGGTGGGAGGAGGAATTTCCATTCTGGAATGGGACAGCACCAAGGGAGGTACCCAAAACTCTGTTTCACATCAAAGAACCCCCCACACCATTCTTGTACAATAACTCCAGAAGCTATTCCCTCTTCTACATTGACAAATAGCTCGAACAGTCTATTTAAATCTGGTAAACTTAGTACTGGAGCATACTGGAGCCAACTTTTAGGTCTTCTAACTTTTTCTCACCATTTTCATCCCAATTTACGGGCTCATTTTCAACTAACTTATCATATAGTGTGTCCATCTATCCATAATTTACAATACCCAATTAATCCTAGTAATTTTATCACATCTGGTTTTGTTTTTGGTGCTGGCAATGATAGTATTCCCTGAATTCGGACAGCATCTAATCTCTTATATCCTTTCCCAATTATATGGCCTAGATACTTTACTTGTGGTACAACAAATTGTAATTTCCTTTTAGATAATTTTAACCCCCTTTCCCCTAGGAAGTTCAGTAAATTAACAGATGTTGTTTGTACTTCTTTCTGTTCCCCAAAAATCAATAGATCATGTACATATACCATCAGCATCACCATCAGCACCTTTTAATCTGAGAGAAAACGGAGGGGTAGAAAGCAGCACGAGTTTCTCAATCCTGAATCCCTTCTAATGGCACAGGCTGGGCTCATTTCAGAGTGCTAAAAGGGTCCTGGCAAACCCAAATTGAACAGGTCTTACTGCAGTGGGTGTGGAAAGAAATATTCTGTCCAAGAGGGTAATTTGCTGTGCTCCTGAGTGGAGGCCCTGCGTTTCGAGTGCCTGCTTGCCCACTCTCTCTCCAAACCCGAGCCTGAGCAGACTGAAAACAATCCATTTGATGCCTGAAAATAACCTGAGAGGCTGAAAATTAACTCGCCTGCTTTTTAGACTTTTGTACGCTGTCATGCAGCGGCCGGTTTCCATGGTGCCTGTTTTCTGCACGGCTCCCTGATTTGTGTTAGCACATTAAAAACCTTGGATCTGCTTTCTTCTCTTCCATCCCAGACCCAGCACTGAAGATCACCTCTGAAGCAGTCACTCTGGTAATAAATGGAGTCTCCATGGTGACTTGCCAGGTGAAAGTGATGCAGTGAGGAAAGAAGGATGTTTTTCTCAAACTCCCTGCTCAAAATAACCCAGGTGCCCCCCAGATCACCTCACCGTGGTCTAGCCTTGTGAAAAGGAGAGTAAAAATGGGGGAGTGAGTCACATCAGCTGGTCCAGAGCAGTGTAAAGGACATTGTCACGTTGTCCTCCCATCCCTGCAAGTCTCCTGTGATCGTAATGCAAATCTTGCTCACATGAGGAACAATCTGTTCTTCCACCTGAAAGAGGAACCACCACCTGTGTGACCCTGCCCAAAGTGGGGCTTTGTCACAGACACATTTTATGAAAAATACATTTGCTAAGATTTTTTTTTCTCCTGAGAAGCTGAGAGGCCTCAGAGGAAAAGAAAAACAATGGTTATCTGCTGCTGTGGAATGCAACAGGTGCATCTGTGATTGGGCCCATGTGGTTGTTTCTAATTAATGGCCAATCACAGTCAGCTGGCTCGGACAGAGAGCTGAGCCACAAACCTTTCTTATCATTCTTTCCTATTCTATTCTTAGCCAGCCTTCTGATGAAATCCTTTCTTCTGTTCTTTTAGTATAGTTTTAATGTAATATATATCATAAAATAATAAATCAGCCTTCTGAAACACGGAGTCAGATCCTCATCCCTTCCCTCATCATCAGACCCCTGTGAACACCATCACACTGTGGGATCACAACACACCTCAGTTTATCAGTGCCATTGGTGCAACTCCTTAGGAAACCAAGTTCTCTTCAAAAACCTGATGGAAAACCTCAAACCCTTGGGACCAAGCTCTAAATGCTCAGTGGGATCTGTTCCCTGTGTGTTATTTTGGACACCTTCCTCCACACTGATGGGCCTGAGCCCATCCAACATTTAGATTAATAGATATTACTGAACTGTTCTTTTATTTGCTGATGGATATCTCAGCTGCTGCAATTTTCCCAAGTGCCTTTCCAAGCGGGCCTTTATTATTTTTTCAATTTTAAAGACACTGTGACCTTCATGCCAAAGCAGGGAATAATTTGTACTGAATTACATTACATTTTTACATTACATAATTACATTACATTTTTTTTTATGTTACAGAATTACATTTCAGATTTTTAAGATTTGTAATTTAAAAAAAAAAATAAAAATTCAGGTTTCCCTTAAAGGAAGGGCTGGGAAGGGACTTTCCTCAAGGGCATGGAGGGACAGTAGAAGGAGGAATGGCTTTAAGGAAAAGGAGGGCAGGTTCAGGAGGCACTGAAACAAATGCAGTGAGCCTTGGAAATTCCACTTCTCTGGGACACCTCTTTTCAAAGACAGAGCCCTGTGAGGAAGGCTGAGAATAAACAAAATTAAATCACTGTTCAGTGTGGCAAAAGGAGCCACTAATTTTCCTTTTTCACTGGAAAAACAGAGGATGTGGCGAGGGCCAGAGCATCTGCTGATGTAAATTACCAGAGTTTTACTGGTCATGGGGTTCATGTCCCATTAACCCAGCTGGGAATGTGTCCCTGGGACACAGTTTAATGATTTACACCCTCAACATGGAGGCAGATGAAAAAGCAACATTAAAAAGGCAATATGGCTAGGTCAATACATGGGGCATTAAAGGCCTACATTAAAAAAAAAAAATAAAATTGGAAGAAGCTTTTACTTTGTTGCTGGTTTGGAAATGGGTTTCTAGTAGTGTGATTTTATGGTCAGGTGGCCTTTTTGAATCTGAGGCTTTTTGTTTGTAATTACTGGCTTTACAGATGAAATAAAGTTAAAAATAGCAGGAACTGGAGCCTTGCTCCTGCAAATGCTCAAGTGCTCTTGTAAGCAGGACCTCAGAGTTCAAAGGGGTCTAAGGTCCTTACATGAGCAATCTGAAATGCAGAATTTATGTGTTTTAATTCTCCGTTTTCCTGAGTTGTTTTCTCCTGGTGCAACTTGGGGTGCTTCGTTTTGGAAACAAGACCAAGGACATCTGGAAATTCCTAGGCTAATCTAATTACCTGCTAATAAACAGATTTTTTTTTTTTTTACTCTTTTCTCCCCCACCTTCCCATTCCCTTCCCTCCTTCCCTCCACACAGTAGATTTCTTTGTTTTTTAAATGTTTCTTTCTTTCTCCTTTCCTTTCCTTTCCTTTCCTTTCCTTTCCTTTCCTTTCCTTTCCTTTCCTTTCCTTTCCTTTCCTTTCCTTTCCTTTCCTTTCCTTTCCTTTCCTTTCCTTTCCTTTCCTTTCCTTTCCTTTCCTTTCCTTTCCTTTCCTTTCCTTTCCTTTCCTTTCCTTTCCCTTTTTTCTTTTTCCCTTTTATTTTTCCTCTTTTTCCTTTCCTTTCTTTTCCTTTCCTTTCTCCTTTCTCCTTTCCTTTCTTCTTTTCATTTTCTTTTTCCTTAACTTTCCTGGAACATTTTCCTTTTCCCTTTTTCTTTTCCTTTTCATTTTCTTCTTTTTCTTTTTTTCTTTTCCTTTTCTTCTTTTTCTTTTTTTTTCTTTTCCTTTTCCTTTTCCTTTTCCTTTTCCTTTTCCTTTTCCTTTTCCTTTTCCTATTTTTCTTTCTTTTTTTTTTTCCTTTTTTTCTTTTCCTTTTCCTTTCTTTTCTTCCCCCCAGAGTGTATGTGAAAGGCTGAAATTCCCTTCTGCCCAGGTGGCAAGCAGCCTGGTCAGGCCCCGGGTCACAGAGGTGGCAGGAGTGTTGCTCATCTCCTCCTGGGTTTGCACCCAAAACGTGGGGTAAGTGAAACTCCCTGGCACTGTTTTTTGGGAGCTGGCATTCCCTTTTTCCCAGGCTGAGGGAATGGCTCCACCTAGGTGTGCACGGCTTTCAAAGCTTATTCATGCACTTTAGGCTAACAAATCGCCATTCACGGGCTCTGAATTACATATTCTCTCTGTTAATTAGTGTTTTCTCTTCTGCTGGTTATTGTTTTCTCGTTCCTCTTGCTAACTTATCCGCATTTTTCTTGTGTCTCTTCATTATCTTTCTTTCACAGGCAGGGAGTTTCCAGCATATGTTGAAACTGGCTTTGATAGTCTTTTCTTTATTGTCTGGTCACTCCACCACCTCTTTGGAGGGCTGTAAATTCTGGATTCCAGGTGTCCAGCGCTGAGCTCCCCCAGGCTTTCTTCACTGAAGCTTATCAGGGTTTAACAAAACTTAAAAGAGTTTTTGGTGATCTCATAAACTCACTCTAAAAATAACAATCTGTGAAAAAAACTACATTCTGCCTAAAGTGGAAAATTACACTGCCTAACTGCTTGTGGATAAAATACACTGCTTATGATTAAATGCAATAATTAATTAAAAATTACTTTAAACTGTTAATGAGAGAAGAATTTATTAGGGAAGCCATGTCATTCCCAAACAGGTGCAGGGGACATTGCTGGTGCTGGGCAGGAAACATCAAAGGCTGAAAGGGGCTGATCCCTTGTGAAGGCTGACCTGGAGCAGAGGCTGGATGGAGTTAAAGAATAAAGCAGGGATTTATTAAAAGGATCTTCTCAATGGATGCACCTTGGGCAGCACAAGAGCCCAGCCAGGGCTGCACCCAAGATGAACCAAAACGGTCCCAAAATGCACAACTGGGCACGGGGTCTCTCACTTTTAAAGTTCTGGTCCCTTTGCAAATTGGGGTTAATTGTCCAATTCCAGCTCCAGCCCATGCAGTCCATCCTTCTTGTTTTTCTCTCTCCAGCCCACGGTGTTTGTGCTCCTGGGCTGAGATTTGGATCATTTGTCCTTGGTGCCCAGCTGCAGCAGGAATTGTTTTGTCTCCCTGCTCTGTGCACAGAGCTCACCATCCCCAAATGTGAAGCCCAGACCCACACACTAAAGCAGCACAGAACCTGAAAATACAGAAGCCAAAACCTGAGGCAACAGGGCAGTGTGTCTTGCAGCAGCTGGGCTGGACAGAAACCTCCCTCTTTCTCTGCTATTTTCCTTGCACTGATGCACCAGCCCAGCTCCGTGGGGCTGGAGGGAGGAGGGGTCCCTGGAATTGTGCCCTGGGCTGGCAGCTGCCCAAACCTGTCCAAGCCAGGGCTGTTTGCACAGCTTTAGTCACTGCTGTGCTTTGTGTTCAGAAGCACCAGCACTGCTCCGAGGGTAGCTTGGTGTGACCCAGCCAAGGCACATTACAGCTTGGCTGATCCAGCCCAATTAGCCCTGAGTGCCGAAAGCAGCAGATTCCAGCAAGGCTGCTGTGAGAGGGGAGCTGCCTCCCCTGCCTCCCGCTGAAGTTTTGTGTGTGCCTTTGAGTGCCGTGCTGGGGGAGCAGCGTTTTGCTTCCTAAACCAGATTGGAAACCCTGCTCTTGCCCCTTCCGTCTGCTCTGGGCTGCTCCTTCTGCCTGGCTCTGACACTCCCCAGGCCTCCCTGCAGGTTTGCATCCCGTGCCTCCTGCCTCACAGAGGTGCGCAGCAAACAAGCAAACAAGCCCTTCATCTGACTCCCATTTAGGTTAATGAGAATCTTTCCTCTCACTTCAGTGACAGCTGGAGAGAGCCTTTCATCTTTCCTTTTCAGGAACTGGTTGGTTGAGGTCCCTTTTTTTGTTCTTCTTGCGCTGGCCTTTGTCTCTCTGGTCTCTGAGCACTTCAGTCAGCAGTGGATTGCTCTGCCTTGTTCCGGTGCTCTCACTCCCTTTTGGGCAATAATGGTGTCTAGAGTGTTCTGTTTGTCCCCATCTTTAACCCAGGCTAAGTGGCAGAGATGAAAGGACAGGTTTTCAAGACGTGGATGAGAGTCTGCTGTGGTTTTTTCAAAGGTGTTTAGAAGCTTCAGAAACCACCACTTTGTTCCTGCTCCTTTAAACCCCGTAACTGTCCTGAGGGAACCCAGCATTAAATGGGTTGGAGGAGGTCACGGGGGAGATCTGCTGCTGCTGGAGAAGCATCAGTTCCAAATCTGCCTCTGAATGTTCCTTCTTCTAAAACCGGACACCTCCCAGCCTTGGGCTCCACCACACTGTAGTGAATGCCACCAGAGAGGGATCCCATGTGGAAAGGCCACTCTCCTGAAGCACCTGGCAGTGGATGTGGGCTGATTTCAGCCCTCAAAGCCTTCCCTAGCTTTCCTCAGTTACCATTTTTCATTATTTAAAGTTCCATGAGCTGAGGAGATGTGAACAGAGTAATATTTGCAAGGCCCAAAAAATTACGGAATGGCCACTGTGTGACTCTGACTTAAGGTTTCAGAGGCAAAGAGCAACCCAGGGACTTGTTCCTTTGGCACAGGGATGTGACAGAGGCAAACAAAACACAGCAAACCAAACCACAACACATCTGCAAACTGCTGCCTTGTTGACACAACACAGCCCCATCTCAATACAGAAAATTTTCTGCTTTTCTGGCTGCTCTGGGGTGCCCAGATATGCACACTACAGCAATTAGCTGTGCCAGCAGTTATTAGTGCCTCCAAAAAATTGAGTTCTTCATTAAGATCTGGTCCGGGATGTCAGAAGCCAGCAGTTCACCTGGAATCTCTGAAGTCTCTGAACGCTGAAAGTCTAGCAGTAATAATGTGGAAACACATGAATGCTTCCCTAGGATGTCACAACCACATGAAGGGCAGAATGAAGCATGTTGGTGAGGCTACAAGAAGAAGCAGGACAAAAGTCTGAAGATTCTGGCCGCACATCTTTGTAACAAACATCATTATTTTAATAGAAACTGCTTCTCTTTGACCAAATATTTTTATTTTCCACCCAGTTACCCTGGTGCACATTTAACCTCACTTGGGAGAGCGATTAATCTCACTTGGGAGAGCGATTGAGTCACTCAGATTACAGAAAAAGACTGGTGTTCCCTGGGCTGGGCATGTGACCGGTCATTTAATAATACCCTTTGCACTAAAGTGCTGCTGAATGATTGCTTGAAAGGCTCACAAAATTATATCCTTGCCACCTTGGCTGAGAATCATTAAAATAATTTCTGCAGTATGGCAATGATCAGGCTTGGCTCCATAAACTGCTGTATTAGGGAAGAGGCTGAAATTTAAAAAAAAAAAAAATCCCAGGAGCTGCCATTTTTCAAAGAGAGCTTGTGGCTCATAAAGCAAAGGACATTTGGAGCAAATGTATATAAATATATATACAGTATATATAAAAATATACAGTATATAAATATATATGTAATATTTATGTTAATATAAATATATAACATTATATAATACATAATGTATTTTTATATTATATAAAATATTATATTATTTATAATTTATTTTCTATTATATTATACAAAAATATTATATTATATTTATTATATATAATGGATACATTATATTATATTATATTATATTATATTATATTATATTATATTATATTATATTATATTATATTATATTATATTATATTATATTATATTATATTATATTATATTATATTATATTATATTATATACATAAAATAAATATATAAATAAATAGATATATTTATATATAAATAGCAACATTGCCATCCTGAATATCTTCTCCAGTTGACAGCAGACAATTAATTATTGCTGAGCCTTTAACAAACCTATCTGCAGAAAGTGTTATGCCCTTTGTCAAATGATACTGATGAAAAGTGAAAAGTGAAGTTTTGAGTCTTCACAAAAGCCTCAAAAAATTGAAATTTTGAGTCTTCCCAAAAGAAGCAGCCAGTCAAACACCCACAAGTTCTGCTAGCTGGCAAATTTACTGCTTTTACAGCCCTCCAAGGTGGGGACGATGAGTTTTATATACAGAGCTGAGACCAAAATAATGCTTAATGACCTGTGGCAAGCAGCTGTGTGGGATCTCCTTCCCATGTGCTCCCTGTTTGTTGACTTTGATGGACAGGGGAGTGGGGTCTTAATGCTAAACAATCCACTCTTTCCAGGACAAAAGTCAGGAGCAGGAAAGGGCTTTGATTCAGAAAGGTTCTGTTTGAATTTTCCCCTGTGAGAGCTCGGAAGCAGAGGGAGCAAAGGATGCACAAGAGCCTGGCCTTGGCTGCTCTCTCCTGCGTGCGAAACCACACAGATGCTCCAGGCTGGAGCAGCTCTGCCACGGACACAGCCTGAGAGAGGTGGGAATATTGATCTGGATAAAAAGAGGGCACCAGGGGGGACCTCAGAGCCCCTTCCAGTGCTCAAACAGCCTCCAGAAGAGTAGGAGAGGAATTGTTTTACAAGGGCCTGGAGGGACAGGACAAGGGGGAATGGCTTTAGACTGGGAGAGGGAAAGGGTGAGATCAGATATATGGAGAAAATTCTTCTCTGTGAGGGTGCCCAGAGAGGCTGAGGCTGCCCCTGGATCCCTGGAAGTGTCCAAGGACAGGTTGGATGGAGCTTGGAGCAGTCTGGAATAGTGGAAAGTGTCCCTGCCATGGCAGGGGGTGGAATGGGATCATCTGTAAGGTCTCTTCCAACCCAAACCATTCCATGAGTCACTCATGCTTCAGGCACAGAAGCTGGGTGATATCAGTGCTTAAATCCACCACTCGTTTCCTGTGTATTTTAGGGTAAGCCTTTTGCCTTTTCCAGAACAAGGGCTGATGTTGTTGTGTTTCTGAGCCTGGGGTGAAATCCTTTTAAGTGGAAAGCCGTGCTGCTTTAATTTTGTTGTGTGGGTGAGATATAATCCTCAGAAGAATGAGCAGTCCTGTGCCTACTGCCCAATGGCCATTAAGGTTTCCAATTAATTGCAAAGCCAGGTGGTGCTGAATAAAAAATGGAATCTGTGAGGTGTTTCCAGAGCCGAGCCAGTGAAACATTAATTTTATTTTTTCCTGTGCATTCTGCAGCACAGGGGGTTGGACTTCATGGCACCATGAAATTTCTCTGACCACAGACACCCAAATTTCTGTGGCCTGTTTGCTGGGGAGAGGTTTTTGGGAAAATTGAGCTTCCTATGAAAGTCTGAAAGCTTTTCTTTTTTTTAAATTTTTTTTTAATTTCCTGAGGGCATTATTTTGCACTTTGTATCTGGGGTTACAGTTTAGGACACATGAAAGGAAAGCATACAGCATTTTGCATGACAGGGTGAAGTCTGTAAGTAAGAATTTAGTCTGTAAGTATTTAAATCCATTAAATTTAGAAATTTACTATTTTCACTATGGAGCACAAATTAAAAAAATTGTTTGGATGGACTTTACAGAAGGTGCCAGACACACGCTTCTGGAAAAATCTTAAGCCACAAGTATGTAGCTTCCTGAAAGTCATGTGTCACTTTTGAAAATGTAGGATTTGGGCTTCTGCTCAGAATCCCCAGGCCCACACAGAACTGGGAATCAGAGGAACCGATCAGCATTGCAACAAGACTTTCTGCTCTCCTGACAAGAATTTTAGGCTGAGTAAAGGTATCACCCTTCTCAAGAAGATAACTTATGGCAGGTACCACGTATGAAGACCCAGGTATATGATTTCTGAGATTTAGACACAGGATCCTTGCAGAAAATCTGTGTAATTTATTGCTGGAGTCAAACATCCCATTTACTGTGTCCATGCCAACCTGACCTGCTGCAGGCAGGTAATTTCTTCCTCCTCATCTGTATAAGTAGTCTGTGGAGTTTTTTGACTTCTCAAAGTATATTTCAGCTGTATGCTGTACATGACAGCACATTTCTTCTCAGCACCAAGTCCTGGCTGGTGTTAATTTCACCTGTGCTTGTCTGAACTCAAGCACTGAATGCTCGTTAAAGAAGTGGAAGGCATAAAAGGGAAAAAAATAAATTTGTGGTGAAATAGGCCACTGCCTTTAGATGACAACATGCAAATCATGTGAATTAACCAGTTTTGCTTTGCTAGCAAGCACAGCAAATATTGAGGTGTTTTACGGCATCTGCTGCCTCCTTCGTGTGCCAGTGTGTCCTGAGCTGTGTCTCAGCCACACTGGCTCCTGTTCTCCCTCTGCCCCTTTTCCCACAGCTTTCCTATAATTTCCAAGCCCTCCTTGCTCATTTGTTTGTCTCCTGAGCTCCTTGGAGTGTGGGTGAGCTGTGAGGAAGCACCAGGCAGCATCCCACGCTGAATTGCACTCTCTGCCCAGGGACTGTTCCCATTTTCCAGCTCTACAAAGATGCATTTTTTGTTTAACTGGTTTCTTCAGCTCATCCCCTAAAGATGACCCATCCTCCTCAGGTTTTCCTGCCCTGACAGCCCGTGAGTCATGCCCTGAGTTTGCCTGTGGAGCTCTGATGTCCTCGTCTAGATAGTGGGGCAGTCAAACAGAGCAGTCAAACAAAACAAGATTGCAGCAAGGATTGCATCTGGGGGCGTTGGTAGCACAGACCCACACGTTTCTCATGATCTCATCAGCAGCTGCAGAACCTGGAGGACCTGCCACCTCCAGGGGAGAGTGTTTATTGTGTTTATTCACACCACATCTTCCCCCTCTGAATGTTACAGTCATGCGAGGCCTTACAACAGGCCGTGGGGTGAAAACCACCCTGGAAAATCCGAGAGCAATAAAGGCAGAGCAGCAGCCTTATTGAAATGAAGTGCTTGTTTCATCAGGTGTTTTGATTTCATCTGGCTGGTTTTAATTTCATCAGTTTAGGCCCTTGCCTGTGTGTCCCAGACACTACTGTGGCTCTGCTCCCTGAGGGAGGCACCACACTGGAGCATTCCAGGGAGGAATTCTGCAGATTCTCACAGAGTTAGGCCAGGTTTGTAGCTCCTTTCAGGCACAAATATTCCCACACCAGGGGCTGCAAATGCCCCTGGATCAGCTGCAGAGGACATCCTGGTGTTCATCTGTCAGGACCCAGAACATTCCTCTGTCTGTCCTGAGCAGCCCAGACCCCTGACAGAGCCCAAAACGCCCCTGTGGTTTTCATTATGACCCGTGGAGCAAGTTACCAACCTTATATTAAGATCAGCAAGCCACAACAGTTTAGGTAGAATATTAGTGAAGTTATCACAGGGTGAAAAAGTAGATTTTGGGGTTTTTAGAATGGGGGTTCAGGGGGCAAGATGGAGGAATCTGGGCGTGTCCAGCCTTTCTCCTTCTTCTTCTGCTGTGATGTTGGCACTTCTGGATTGGTTTAGGGTAGAGACAGACTGTGATAGGTATTGGAAAATTATTGTAAATATTGTACATGTAGTTTTTAAAAAAAGATAACACTGCCCCAGGGGCAGGCAGAGTGCCTCTGTCTGTCCTGCTGAGCAGACCTCAGCTGGACAGGAGAAAGAATTTTATAGATAAGATACAATAAACAACCTTGAGACCAAGAAATGAAGAGCTCTGACTCCTTCAAGTGCCAGGCTGGGAAAAGAGACTTTCTAACACATCTCAGGGTCACTCTGAACAGCAGAGATCCTGACACTCATCCACCCTCCTAGGCCGGCAGTTGCTGATGCCAGCGCTGTCCCTGTGGGAGAAGGGCCTTACCAGTCCCAAATTGTCCCTGTGGAATATGTGGGATTGCCAGGGACAGGCTTCTGGAGGCGTTCCCCAGCCTGTCTGTCAGTCTGCAGGGCTTGGCTGTGTCTGACTCTGTGTGTGTGTGTGTGTGCAGGGTCACAGGAGGTCCTAAACCCTGCCCAATTCCATCAGTGCTGCCACATCTGAAATTCACCATGCAAACAGGCTTCTTTTTGTGCTTCTTTTTTTTTGTGCTGCTTTGTTTTCCAGCTTCCTCCAAGTGTAATTCTCTCTTTCCAGCTCCACTGTAGGGGAAAAGAAAAAAAAGCTGAAATGTCATTCATAGCTAAAGCTTAGTGAACTGTCACCGTGATATTTTATGAAAAATTCCTTCACCAGGATTTCTTCTCCAGGGAAGCTGGAAGCTGCAACTTCTCCCTGTTTTGCTGCTTTGGAATGTGATCTGGAGAACTGTTTACCCAGCATGTGAATTGTTTTTAATTAATGCCCAATCACAGCCAGCTGTGTCAAGACTCTGATCTGTCACAGGTTTTTATTATAATTCTTTTTTTAGCCTTCTAATGTCTCCTTTTTTTTTTAGTATCATTTTAGTACATGATAGGATATGATAAATATTAACATAACATAACATAACATAACATAACATAACATAACATAACCAGCCTTTTGAGAACTTAGAGTCAGATCCTCATCTCTCACCTCATCCTGGGACCCACAACACCATAACAGTGAACCTCTTTTGCAGCCCTGTGAGATATCTACACATGACACACATCAATTAGCCAAACTGCAGAGAAAGAAGTCTGCACAACGTAAATGAGCCCTTTTTGCAGCCTTCCTTTAACTCATAATGACCCTGCATCCAGGAGCAGGTGATGTAAACCACATAATTAAGGCCAAAGGAAGGTGGTGATACCCAAGGACTTCCAGTCCTTGGAATTCAGAAATTTTTCATTTTGCCACCCAGGGGTGACCCAGCAGCAAAGAGCTGGATTTTGTGAGTGTGAGAGCTCTGCAGGGTAAATGGATTTTCACACAGCGAGGTGGAAGGGCTGGTGAAACTGTCCCTTAACCACTGAGGAGGGAATCAGCACTCCTGGTGTGAATCAGCTTCTGTTTGCTCAACCCCAGGGGTCAGGGAGTGTGAAGAAGGGGGTGGCGTCACTGGTGCCTTCTGTGCTACCTAAAAACAGAGGCCAGACAATACTGAGATAATAAAACGTGGTTATATTTATTGAAGGGCCTTCAGGAACATTTAGGGTAGAAAAATCCCCCCCAGGGGCTGCATCCAAAATAGATGGTGGGTTTTTTATACTTTTATAAGTTTGGTACATTTGCATATTGGGTGTTAGTCTTCTAATTATAGCTTCAGGTCAATGCCCCAGGTTTTGGCTTTTATATTTCTCAGATTCTGTGCTGTTTTAGTGTGTGGGTCTGGGCTTCACATGAGGGGATGGTGAGCTGTGTGCACAGAGCAGGGAGACAAAACAATTCCTCCTCCAGATGGGGACCAAGAACAAATCTCAGGCCCAAGAGCACAAACAACATTGGCTGAAGAGAGAAAAACAAGAAGGATGGGACTTGATGGGCTGGAGCTGTAATTAGACAATTAACTGCAACATGCAAATGGACCAGAACTGACAAAAGTGAGAGACCCTGTGACTGATTGTCCATTTTTGAGACCATTTTGATTCATCTTGGGTGTAGCCCTGGCTGGGCTCTTGTGCTGCCCAAGGTGCATCCATGGAGGAGATTCTTTTAATAAATCCCTGCTTTATTCTTTAACTCTGTCCAGCCTCTGTTCTAGGTCAGCCTTCACAAAGTATTCAGGTAATGAAGTAATTTACCCCCAAAAGTTTTCTCCCCCCGCCCCCAGATAAATCACTTTTGTTTCCATCTCTCAGGGCCTGAGGCAGTGAGGTGTCCTTGATTCCCAGGCCTGGAGAGGAAATTTTGTGTCTGCACAAAATGGGAAAGCAGCATCCAACACTCTACATGGAACTTAGAGTTATACACTAAAGAATTGCAGGATAACAAATATGTGAAAAATATAAAAGTCCTAAGGCATCATCACAGAAAAAGGGAGCAGGAGGCAAGGAAGGAATAATTCAGGTCAGCTCAGCCCACACCCCTGCTCTGATCTCTGGTCCAAGGCTTTACTGCCCTCAGTGGTGAGGAGATTCTAAACAAAACAGCTCAAAAGGATAAAGGGAGTTTGTGAGACTTTTACATCTTCCATAAAATCAGATGTGGACACTCATAAAAAAAAGCAAAATGAGGTGTATCATCAGGGTGTAATGTAATTGTAAAAACCCAATCTTTTAAGTTAATAATTAACAATTTTCAACTTCTAGGGATCATTGTAGGATGAGAAATTTTGGGTTGTTGTGCATTCATGAAGGTCATTATTGTATTGATAGTTTTTAGATTTTTGTAAAAGTTCTTAATTTTTAGGTTTTTTTTAAATCATAAGTACTGGGGCATTTTATGGGTTAATAGAAGGATTTTTATTTTTTAGATTAAATTGGTTTTTAATTAATTTTTGTATTTGTTGTAGGCAGGTTTTTGTTATTGTTGGTTTTTTTGAGGGGCCACTGAGGAACTCATAGAGGAGTATTTGTATTTTATGTGAGTTTAAGTTTTGGTTGTAAATCAGTGACCCCTTTTAAAAAAACTGTTGTCAAAATTAATTTTTTTTTAAATTTTTTATTTGATTTTATATGTGGACACTTGTGCTGTGACACTGGAGCATGATCTGCACTGGGAGGAGCACGAGGCACTGCATGGCATGGGTCACAGTTCTCCCAGGTCCTGCTCCCTTCCATTAATTCCTGTCCTCAAGTTTCACTGAGCACATGTGTGGTTAGAGGATATTTTAAGCTGAATACACTTGATCCCATGTCTTTGTTACAGAAAGCAAGAATTTGGCCAAAGCTGTAAAAATACAAACGTAACTTTTTTCTCCCCCAACTTGGACTATCCAAAAGATGAAACTGAAGAAGAGTTCAGGGTTCTGTTATTCATGTCGCTTTTTGATGTGTTTGCTGGTAAAATGTGTGGTAATCCCCCAGGAAGGTCTTGCTGTAATAAAAGCAGTAAAAATAGCATTGTTCTACATATTTTGTCATAAAAGAGCACTTCTCAGCCTTATATTTCTACCAAATCCTCTTTGGATTTGGATTGAAATTCTATTTCTCACAAATCCTGTTCCTCCACATCCAGATTGTAAGTTATGTTTTTCCCTGGAATGTGTGATAAATGGCAATAGAATGGTAAGGTTGCCTTTCTTGGTGTCCTTGGTGAAATCTTAAATGTTGCAAGAGGTCTCCTCATAATCATAGGACTGATATCTTGTGTGAGACATGAATAAATGAAAATTAAATGGCAGCTGTGTGCTTGCATGGTTGTAACAGCTGGAGCATAACCCAGGAGCTTGGTGCTGGTGAGGGACCTGAATCCCTTTCCTTCCTGCACGTGTGACAGGCAAAAGTCCTCCCAGAGAAAAAATGGTGAAATAATTCTGTTTTTTTACAATGCCAACCAAAAAAAAATTCTGCTTCAGAATAGCTTCATGAACTTGGATCATTTGAAGAAGGCATGCCCCAGGCCAGAGTGCTCAGAGGCAGCACTCTGATTGTAATCTGATTGTACAATCTGTACAATCTGATTGTAAAGGGTGTGGGCACTGAGGAGAACCTGCAGAAAAGGAAGTTCAGGGGGGACCTTGTGGCTCTGCACAGCTCCTGCCAGGAGGGCACAGCCGAGGGGAACAGGGACAGGAGCAGAGGGAATGGCCTCAGGCTGGGCCAGGGCAGCTCAGGGTGGACATCAGCAGGAATTTCTCCATGGAAAGGGTTGTGAAACCTTGGAAGGAGCTGCCCAGGGAGTTCCCACCCCTGGAAGTGTCCGAGGGATGCCTGGATGTGGCACTCAGAGCTCTGGGGACAGGGTGGTGACAGGGTGGTGACAGTCACAGCTCGTGGGCCCGATGATCTCAGAGGCCTTTTCCACTCTCTGCTCAGCCGTGCCATCAGAGGCAGTGATGAGGCACAGAACCAGAGAACAATTCTCACTGCCTGCTTCACGAGTGAGGTGACAGCACCATCAGCACCTTGGAGCCTTCCAGCTTTCCCCTGTGTGCCAGCCTCAGCTGCCACATGCAGCTCTGAAGCTCTGGGAATCACCTTGGGCTGCCATGGAGACTCCCCGTTGCTTTCAGCACCCTTCACTTGTGGCACAAAAGGGAAATAAAACTCAAAAAGCCTGTCATGAGGATCCTGGTGGGGAGGGAATGCAGCAATCCTGAGGGCAGAGCTCCTCCTGAGCCTTCCTTGAAGGGACAGGGCCCAGCTCCAGACAGGGCCGTGTGACAGTCCCAGGCAAGCCAGCCTCCCTCTCCTGGAGTACATCTGCAACAAAAAACACATTACTGCAACAAAAAATACATCACACATGGTGGAGGTCCGGCTGTGACAAGGTCTCTGGTGTCAAGATGACCCTGAAGTGTTAGAAAGTCTCTTTTTCCCAGCCCTGAGACTGAAAAAGAATACAGGATTACTTGGCTCCGGTTCTCAAGGTTGTTTATTTTCTCTAATCTAATACATTGTCTGTCTGACCCGCTGAGGTCTGTCCAGCAGGTCGGGTTGAGGCACAGACACCCTCAGGACAGTGTTCTCTTTTTATACTAAAACCTATGTGTACATTATTTACAAGAATTTCCCAATACCTATCACCTATGTTACACAGTCTGTCTCTACTGTAAACCAATCAAAAAGTGTCACCATCACAGCAGAAAATGGAGGACAAGAAGAAGGACAGGATTCCTGGATTCCTCCATCTTGCCTCCTAAACCCCCATTCTAAAAACACCAAAATTCTACTTTTACAAAATTCACTATCATTCTACTCAAACTCTTGTGGCTTGTAACTTCTCACACAAGGTTGGTAATTGTTTCCAAGGGCTAAAATTGAAGGCACGGGTGTTTGTGACTCCACACCAAGATCTCTGAGCCCCCTGCCAGGGTCTGGAATCACCCAGGGTAGACCGAGGAATATCCTGGGTTCTAATACAGCTGGAAGGTAAACTTAAAAAATTAGGCAAGAGAGAGGATGTGCTGTGAATACTGTTAAAAATAAGAAGCTTGACTAGGCCAATATTCAAGCAGCAATCAATTTATTAATTAATATGGTAAAGTATGAGCAATACAGCGCTGGGTACAGTGGGGGAAGTTTTCCCTCCCACTGCACACTGATAGTTGAGGCTCACAGGTATTTATAGGGGTACTCATCAGCTTTCTCAGCAGTTTCTATTCCAAATTTTTACGTCACAATTCTATACACTATTGTGATTTAGTTTTTCTCAGGATGTATCTCAAAGGAGTATCCCAGGTGGTGGTGGTTTGGTTTCTGAAAGAAGAAAGATTAATCCCATCTGGTGAGGTCCAGCTCCCCAGACGTGGGTCCACCTTTTAATTGCAGGGACTATAAATCTCATAACAGTGATGTCCAGCTTCCCTCGGTCAAAACTATTAATCCTTGAGCTGATGTTCATCTTCCTTTCTCAAGCTGCTTTTCGCTGTTTTGTTAAGGTGTGAGATAAGCAGGTTTCCTTTTTATATATTCTAAAGCTATAGTTTCAAGGATACAAGCAATGTTCTAAAATTATACTTCAAAAGGTTATTATTGCAGAGCTCTTTAAGGCTTAGCTACAAGCAGAAAGTTCCTGTCTAAAAGCAACATCCTTAACACTTTAATTCAAATGCTCCTAAATCAACTTAAGACTTATAAAAGTTCATTGCAAACAAAGGATAGGTTCAAAGGCCTTCTTCCATGCTTTACTTTCCGCAGTTATTATTAGAATTCATCTTTATAAGTGTACCATGGTCGGTTTCCACATATATCACAATCACAAATACCTGACACAAAACACAGCTTTGTATTTCACAATACAGATCACCCTTCCACCGAATTTGGAGCCGAGAACCTGCAGTTCTTCTGGCTCTGCCCTTCATAACCAGCTGTTTTGCAGCTACTGCTGTGCTGGGATCAATAGCCAGCTTTGAAATGTGCTCTGGTTCTTCCCGGGAACGGTGACTCTGTGCTTCCCTCTGCTGTTGGTGACACGGTCACTGCCCATCCCTTTAAAAGGCAGCCCTCAATCCCAGTTTGAACCTCCACTTCAAGCTTCCAGCTCCTGTTAGCTCCTCCGGAGCCCTGCTCTGCTAGGTGTGACACACTGCAGCACACCTTTCTCTTTAAAACGGATTCTTTCTGCGTTGTGCTCCACTGCAGATACCCAAAGACTCTAAATGAGCAAATTTGGGCTTCAGAGAAGTCTTGATATAGCAGCATATGCCTTTTTGTTTTGAAGCAGATGGTGCTGGTCACAGAGGAAGAAAGCACATGGAGAATGACACGTGCTTTTGGGCTGATTTATCCTTGTCTACTGGGTTGGTTTTTTCCCCAATCACTGCCTTACTATGCAATTAATTAGTACTTTTCTCTGTCTTGGCATGCTGGCTGTAGAACTGGACTCAGTGGTTTTGTCTCAATACACAGGAATTCTGTGACTTTTCAGTGACATCCTTGAGTGCCAAGTGAGGATGCCACCCTTAAGTGACACCTTCGTCCCTTTTTCTTCATATTCCCAAAAATGTAACATAAAATGCTGTGGATAGCCATACCAGCAGCAAGAACCCTGAAAGGCATTGTTGCTTTCCCTTCAAATGGCCATTGTGCAGTGTGGAATACCTGGCTTGGCTTTCCTCAGATTTCTGTGGCCCTGTCTGCCACATCGTGTGGAATTCTGCTGGATGGAGCTGCTGTGGCTCCATCAGCACCATGGAGCTCCTGGAGAATGAGCCTGGTTTCTGTCTGGCCTTCTAGGAAAGTGCTGTCCATGACAGTGTCTCTCCATCTTTGTGTCATTTTTCTACTGCAAAAAACCCAACCTGGACTCTTCCTAAGAAAGCTGAGGCTTGTCTGGTTATTGCATTTGTGTTGGCCCATGCCCTGCTGTCTCTTTGTGATTCCCTATTTTTTTTTCCCTGTGGTTTTCCTCATCCCTACTGAGTATTTTGGTCGTTGAGGACTTTCCACCTCTTGAAGACTTCCCACCCTTTCCAATCATTGGATGGGTCCAGCTTCTGTAGGGAGCTCCTGTGTGGAATTGTGTTTTCCAGTGGTTTGCACACAAAAAGGAACTCAAATATGTCCCAGTGGGCTGAGGCTTGGGAAAACCAGCTTGGACCATTTTGTTCTGCTGCAGTGGGGTGTCATGAGCACATCCTCACTCCAGAGAAGATTTAGGCACCACCTCTGTGTTAATTCTGGCCAGGGCAAGGGCTGATGCCTTTATAGGAGCTCTGCTTTAGGCCACAGCTGCTCTCCAAATGCCCTGGGAGAGGTGAGTTTGAAGAAAGCCAGGATACAGGCCCTGTGCTGAATCTCTGCTGGGCCAGGAGAGGAACAGGAAATTATTAAATTATTAAATCAGCCCTGCTGTTTGAGCATCCTTCCTCAGAGCTGATGGCAGCATGGTCCTGACATCCAGGAGGATGGAGGGGATGGCCCTGGTGCAGAGCTTGCTCTGAGCTCCCACTACAGCCCACAGATCTCCCAGCCTTGGAAACTCAAGAGTTGATCATAAATAAATGTAAATGGTTGTTAAAAAAAAATCAACCAAACAAGAAATGGGTCCTTCTCCCCTTCCACACTCGTTTTAGAAGACAGATCAGAAACAAAGTGTGGCGTGCCACTACTAAAGACTAAAAGCAGTGAACATAATTTTGATGCATTTGATAATGGGATAAATTCGTAAATTCAGCATATGAATAACAGCAGGGCAGTGACAAAGAACAGCAGGCCAGCAGGGCTCTTTGCTCACTGGTAGATTTTTATTTGTATTTTTATCTTTAGTCACACACTGTGCATTGCTGAGCCTCAGAGCACATCAGCTCTGCTGCTTATGCTGCTCTGTGATAGTGTTTACATCGGTTTTTGGATGAGGGAAGAGATGAGGATCTGACTCCATGTTTCAGAAGGCTGATTTGATATTTTATGATATATATTACATTAAAACTACACTAAAAGAATAGAGGAAAGGATTTCATCAGCAGGCTAGCCAAGAATAGAAAAAGAAGAAATGATAAAAAAGACTTGTGGCTCGGCTCTCTGTCCGAGCCAGCTGACTGTGATTGGCCATTAATTAGAAACAACCACATGGGCCCAATCACAGATGCACCTGTTGCATCCCACAGCAGCAGATAACCATTGTTTACATTTTGTTCCTGAGGCCTCTCAGCTTCTCAGGAGGAAAAATCCCAAGGAAAGGATTTTTCATAAAAGACGTCTGTGACACTGGTCTAACACCCAGCCAGCCCTTCCATGAGGGCAGAACCAGCAGCCCAAGCTGCCACATTTTGCTGTGAAACACTCAGCTTTGGGGTTTTTTTTTTTTTTTTTGTTCATAGATCCTTGTTTCAGATACATCTGATGAAACAGAGGGTCTGTTTTGTTTTGTTGTGCCTTCCTCATATGCTAAACAACATGCTGAAACATGCTCAAACACAAGTAAAAAGGAGATATTCACTTTCACAGCTGAAGGTGGACCTTGGTTGAATCAAATTCCAGGATGCAGAACCTTAAGGGTGAAATCTAGAACCAAAAGGTTTACAGCTGGCTTTAAAAACCTACATAAGGCGAGACAAAACCTCCTGGACATTCAAATGCAAATATTCCAAGCAGGGCTTCCACACTGACAAATTTTGGTTTTAATTTGGCTGTGGTCTGGAGAGAAAAGTTTCTCTTTCAGCTCTGGGGTGGCTTGCACATTTCCAAGGGAGAACTATAAAGCATTTTGGTTGTTTAAATAAAGAGGTTTGTGCTTGGGGTCTGCCTGGCTGGTATCAACAAAGAGAATTGCACAAAAGCAGAGGCTCCTGTTGACAACAGGAAGCTGTAATGACATTCCTCATTCTTGGAAAGTGCAAAGCTCCTCAGCATTTGAAGCAAAGTGATAACAACAACCAGCTGACCCTTAAAGGGAGCAATGGCCAGGCTGAGTCACTGCTGCACAGCTGCTTTTTGCCTTTCTAAGAACAGCAGGGGTCAGAAGCTGGGAGGCAATGCATTCTTAGACGTCTCTCTCCTGGCTGTCTGGTCATCAGTTAGTCATGACTGTAATGAGAAATATCAGGCTCTCTTGCCCAGGAGCTGAGGGGCTGAAGCCATCTTTCTGCCCCTACATTTTCCTCCAGGTGGATGGTGATTTATTCCTTGCACTGACACATAAAATCTGTTGATTCAAATGGCTCTGGATTCAGGAATTTATTTGCTTGATCTTCCAGAAGCACCTCTTAAGAAGCAAATTTCAGGTTTGCTGACCTTTGCCACCCAGTGCCCTCTGACTCAGGAGGCTGCTTCACACCCCAGAGAAGGATTTCCAAGAAGAGGTGAAACTTCCAGGGCGTTTAGGCTCAACAGCTCCTCCTGGCACACTTTTTGCCAAATGCATTTGCAGATCTCACCATAGTTCTGGCCAGCCTGCCCGGATCAGGCGTGTCCAAATCACACACACAGCACCCAAAAGAGGCCACCCCTCCTGGAATGGGGCTCTGGGACACTGACATCACACTGGGATTGCTCCACTGCAGCCAGGCTGGCACTGATTTTCCTTGATTTACAGCCCTGCTGTGGTTTCCCTACAGAAATCCCTGCTGCAGCAGGCACGAGGCAGTTTGCTCCAGGGTATATTGTGCATTAGCTCTTTTCTAGAGGTGCTATTGGATCTCTGGACAGTTCCTACATAAAAAAGCTCATCCCTTCTTGGCTGGCAGGTCTGTGTTGTTGAAATAGCACGGGGTGCCCTGGAACAGCCACATTTCCAGCTGGATTGTGCTGTGGGGGCAGCTGTGGGCTGACCATGACATCCTTGCCTTTTTGCAGCTCTTGGAACCTCTTCCACAGGTTATCACACTCTGGTGATTTTGCCTCTAAGCCATGCAGGATTTCCCCAGACAGGAGATGAGGTGACCCATGAAGACCCTGGCTGTCTCCAGAGCAGATTTATCAGCCCTCTTGCCACCGAGTCTGTGTTTTAGCTGAGCCAGCAAGAAAAAGCCAAATTTCGATGCTTTCTCCTCATTAATCCTCCTGACTAATTGTGACAGGCAGTGGCAGAGGCTTCTCAGAAACCTCAGTGCACGAGGAGATTTTGGTGCTACCTCTCCATCAGGCTGTCCAGGCATCCCTGAGCTGTGGGGCAGCCCCTGTGCCAGGGCAAGGAGCTCCCATTCTGTGCCAGAACCACAACCCCCATGGCCTTGCCTTGGGCTAAAAGTGCTGCAAGGTCTCAGAACATCATCTTTATTTGACAGAGGAATGGTGAGGAGGGATGATCTCAAGTTTGTTGTTGCTGTAAGTGGCTCCCAAGGTATTAAAGAATCTTTTTTCCCAGCCCCAAGACCGAAGAAGAAGTCAGGATTCCTTAGCTGTGGTTCTCAAGGTTGTTTATTTTCTCTTATCTAATACATTGTCTGTCTGACCCGCTGAGGTCTGCCCTGCAGGTTGGGTTATGGCACAGTGACTGCTCTCAGGAAAGATAAAAAAAGTTATCTTTTTATACTAAAAACTACATGTACATTATTTACAATAATTTTCCAATACCTATCACCCATGTTGGACAGTGAGTTTCTACCCTAAACCAGTCCAGAAGTGCCACCATCACAGCAGAGGAAGGAGGCCAAGAAGAAGAAGGAGAAAGAACATGCCCAGATTGCTCCATCTTGCCTCCCGAACCCTCATTCTAAAAACCCCAAAATTCTACTTTTTCACCCTGTGACAAATTCATTATCATTCTACTCAAACCCTTGTGGTTTGTAACTCCTCACACAAGGCTGGTAATTGTTTCCATGGGCTAAAATCAAAGTCACAGCTGGTTTTGACTCCGTGCCAAGGTCTCTGAGCCCCCTGCCAGGGTCTGGAGTTCTCCAGGGCAGCCAGAGGAATATTGTAGGTTCCCATAGGTTGAAAGCCTGTGAGAAACTTCTGTGGTCCGGAGTGGGATAACCCCAGATGGACACGGGCTGCATCAGGGGGTGCTGAACAAGCCAGGGCTGTCAGCGTCTGAAGGGATGCAACGTGGTCTGCACTCCTCTCTCTTTACAGCTTTACCTCTAATAAAAACCATGTAGAACAGCACTCGACCAAGTCAGCGCCCTGCTCAGAGGAAATGTGATGGACCAGCACCTCCTGGTGCAAAGGCACTGCTGTGCAGGCAGAAGCAAACAATTGGCTGGGCTGAACATGAAATTTCACCTTGAAAACTGAGTTCTGCAAAGAGGAATCTGATTTTCATAAGACTGCTGCTGCACTGCTTTATCTTACATTTTTTTCATGGCTGATTCTAATAATCTGTGGAAAGCACAGGCTCCTGAAATTAAATTTGTACATTCGGAGGTCAGCAACTTAAAAAAAAAAAAAACAAAAAAAACAACAAACCCCCCCAAAAAACAAGCCAAGAGGATATTTAAAAAAAAAATCTCTAAATTGTACCTTGAAGTGCATTTGAACATAGAGATCAGGAGAGATGTGGTGCAGCTGGTGTGGGGAGCAGATAAAGCCCCCCAGGAGCAGAATAATGAGGAGAAAATGTAAATGTTTCAATCACAGCTCTTGCAGCCAAGCTTGGAGACAGCCCATGAGCACTTCCAGCTGCTCTTCCAGCAGCCCTCTGAAGGTGGTAGTGTTCCCTTCTCCAAGCTTGCAGCTCCACGGGAGAAAGTTTAAATTCCTCCTTGCTGCAGGGACCAGGAAGAGACAAGCAGGTGGGAGGAAAGAAAACCAACAGAGGGCAGGAAATAATCAACAGAAAATCAACAGCCCTTGCAGAACACACTCTGTGCTGTGCTGGTGAGCTGAAAAATGTCCTGTTCGTGCCAGAGATATCTCCCAGGGTATTCACTCAGTTGTCATTTTTTGGAGCAAAGTGAAGGAGAGACAAAAAGACACACAGAACATTTGCTGTTGGTCCAAGGAGTGGTGCAGAAGAGAAAATCCTTCTGCTTGTCTGCCATGTCCCAGGCAGGGCAAAATGAAAAATAAAGATGCAGTACAAATGTGTTTAGACCATCTGCACTAATTCTCATTATGGTGATGCATGTTGTAGGGAGCAAAACACTGTGTTTTGTGGAGGGAATTGGAAATGCATTCTGCTTCATTCAGCAGTTGTAAATGACAGGTCTTGTTCAGAATAATCTCTGCTGGATCCTGTAGTATCCCACCAGCTCAGAGGCACAAACCTGCAGATAAGGGTTCTGCAAGCTGCCTTCTCCACTTAGTATAATGGATGCAAATTGCTTTAAAAAGGGGGGGAAAAAGAAAAAGAAGAAGACTCTACTGGCAAACCTTTAGGGAGGCAAGGAATCAAAGGAATGAGGGAATCAAAGGTCCAAATTCATAGCAGGACAGTAGATAAACTTGGCTTCTGAGCATCTCAGTTTTGTGCATATCCATCCTCAGACAGCAGGAAAAGTTTCTGTGATTTGGTGATAGCCCATGTTCAGTATTTTGTTGAAAAACCTCTGTGGAGGCCATTTCTAATGTAATGGAAACCAGTCTGTGGTGTGCATGGCAGGAAGGACCACATCCAAGATCTGGGGTAACTTCCTGTAAAACAGTGAGGCACTGGACAGCTGAAACTCCTAAATTCCTGTGTGGTGGTTGGTGCTGGGACCAGGACAAACAGGACCAGGCCTCTGATGTGAGCAGGAGCCTCTGAGGCTGGGGAATGTCTGGATACTCATGTTTTATGCTAATATTTGCAGAAAAAAACCTTGCTTAGTAGAGGGAGATTTCTCCAGACTGGAATGCTTCACGTGCACAGAATTATTTTTAAACCTTTCCCCGTGTCGTGCAGCACATGAAGTCAACCTGATGCTTCGGGAGCAAGCCTGAACATACTGGTCCATATTCCCAGCAGCTGGTCAGAGGTGTGGTGTGGCAGCACCATCCCTTCAATCACACAGTTCTGTGGATGCTAGGATGGCAAATAAAGCTGGGCTGAGGTCACTTAACCTTTTGATTTGGAAGAAGCAGCGCGGCAGGGGTAAAAACTTGGGGTAAAAACCCCAAGTATCTCAATGCTAAAGTGCTTCAGGGCAAAAGTGGCCAGAGACACTTAGGAAAGCCCTGTCCTTGCAATGAGATGTGAGCTGAGAGTTTTCTGGCTGGGGCTGATGCTTCCACTCCTAATTTTCCACTGCTGAAGGATGTCAGTCTGTGAAAGGACAGCAAACATTGCGAGGACAGGATACACTTTATTAGCAATTACTCACTTGTTGTCCTTATTAAAGAGGACAAAGCAAGAAATTTAGCTGGAAGTAAGTTAGGGTAGGTTTAAGACAATGCCAGGTGCAAAACAAGTTTTCATGTCTTTGCTCACCAGCTCATCCATTGATCTGAAAGCAATCGAAACCAAACAAAACCTTGTGATGCTGGCCTCTGAGTGTCTCTCCAGGAAGCAGCTTGAGATGGAGACACAAATTTACCTTAATCACATGCAGAAAACAAAGAAGCAGAAATTACAGCATCACTGGAGTCACGGAGGTATTTTGAGCCGCCTTCTTAAAGTCTTAATAAAAGACGGATAAACAGGTTCCAAAAATATGTGAAACCACCACACCTAAACCCTGGCCCATTCCTAGCATTAAAATGTTAAATTAAACGAAATGTTTTCAAAGGCTTTGAAATGTTTGGTGGTTATTTATATGGTGGCCATGCCTTCAAGCCTAGACAAAAATCGAGGTCCCACTGACCATGCAGAGCTTTTGCCACTGAAACAGCCAGGGCTGCGCTTCCAAAAATCCCAGCTTGGTGCATGTTTTAAAGCTGGGCTGTAGTGACATGAGAGGGCTTCTGGTACACTGACAGACTCCTTCTCCCATACCTTTCTTCCTTTTCCTACCCCCTCAACAAATTATTTTTAAGTGCATTTTCCATGATCACACTTCCAAGCCTGTGGTGGAGCAGCAGGAGAGGAGCAGTGTCAGGTCCCAAATTTTTGTTCTGCTGTAGTTGTGGCACTGCTGTAACCCAAATTGACAGTCTGGGTTTTCAGGGGCACCCCTGAAGAAAGATGGGTAACTCCTCCAGAGGCTGCAAGACCTCTGGTCTGTTCACAGGGTATCGCCACATCCCCAACTCCTGAAAACCAGGCCTGAATTTTTTCTGTGCTCCTCAGTGTATGCTGGGGCTGAAATATGAATTTGTCACCAAGCACTGTCCAGTTTTCAGTTTTGTGGCTCTGACATCTTCGTGTTGTGGGGTGCCTGTGAACTGCCAGGCTTTGCTGGCACGATCACCTACAAAACTTTGTCGTCTGTGGGGGAAGGAGCAGCAGCTGATGGAATTCCAGGCTGTGCCCCTCTGTCAGGCAGATCTGTGCAGCAGGGAAGGCTGTGTGCTGCTCCCCCTCCCCTGTCACAGCTGGCAGGGTATGGCAGTGCAGGGGCAGGAGCCTGGCCCTGTCATCTCTGTCACCCCACAGCCAAAAAACTCAGAGCTTTCTAAGCCCTCACACACCACACCACCCACCTGCCTGACACCCCATGAAGTTAACCCTCAAACCTTAAACTAGCACAAAGAAAGCAAAATTTTGTGTCAAAATTTTGCGTCAAATCCCAGAAGTTTTGTAGATGTAGATGTAGAAACAAGGCTAAAATAAAATGACTGATTATATTCTCTTTATCCACACGAATGTGGGGGCAAAGGTTACTTTGCCACAAGTGTTTATCTTGCTGGTTATGATTCAGGTTGCCAACTGTTGCTGTATGACCAGAACAAATTTACCCTCACAACTAGAAAACCATTAAGCACCATTTTATCACTCAGATGTCTAAAAATCATGTTTGCTGTTCTAATGCACATCTCCAGTATGGAGGGCTGCTCAACTGATTGGCCTGTTAGCTTTCTGCTCCCCCCATGGGCTTTTCAGCTTCCCCTTCAGAAGAGCTAAACAAACTACTTGAAGCATTTAGGGCTGAAATCAAAAACCCAGTGTGGAGGGTGAGTAGTTTGATAAATGTCCTGGAGGGCCTCGGTTGTGCTCGCTGTCTGTGACCGTCAGGCTGGAGCCGTGCAAATGTACCTGAGGTTTAAATAACCCAGATCTCACCGAGGCTGTCTTTGGTTACTGCTTTGCATATTCAGGCTCTAAGTGGAGGCAGCTCAGGAGCCTGGTCGAGCCAAACCACCACTGGCACATCCACAAGAAGAGGACCTGGAGCTGGAGGAGGGACCTGCAGACACCTTTCCATTCATTCCTGCTCGCAGCAGGCCAACATCAGCCCTGGCACAGGCATGCCAGCAGGAGCCAGGATCTATTTTCATTTCAAACAGTGCCCGGAGATAAATAAATAAAACTTAAAAAAGAAAACGCCATCAGAAAAACCATCCTGAAACAGATAGTAAAAAGTTTTCTTCCTGATGCATGCGAAGTCAATTAGCGGGTTACTAAATACATGCTGGGAGACATCATCATAATGGGAACAATCGGGGCCATTTGAATAGCCAAATACGCTTTTATGCCGTATTTGTTTACCCTGTGGAGCGCATCCGCGATATGTATGTAAATGCCAGAGCCTATTTCTTGCTAAGCACTGTAATCCTCTCCTGCCCTCAGCCCTTGCTGTGGTTCCTTGTTTGTACCTGTCAAGGGCTGCTGGGACCTACAACTGTTGGTTTAAGCAAATGCACAGCCAACAGGAATATCCTGTTCAGGGCAGCGCTCCGAGGAGCCAGTTATATAAACTTAGCTGTATACTGCCACAGCAGGCCATTCCCTGGAAAAAAAAATGGAGAGGCAGGAGAACCTCACTTGGAACCTAGGCAGAAACACTGATTTTTTTTTTCTCCAACAGCTTGGGCTGTGAAGGGTTTATTCCCAGTTAAAGTGCAGAGGGGCTGGTAAGGTATGAAAATTATTGGAGTGCAAGCAAAAGCAGACAAACACAAGGCCTCCAACAAGTCTGGTTCTTGCTTGAGCTGCAGTTTATCAGGGGAACAGGTCAGCATGGCCCCGTAATTACACTCAGTGCTACGACAAACAGACTTTCAGCCACGGCATGCAAAGTGAGTGGGAATAGGGAAGTGATCTTTGTTCCTCTTGGAGGTGTAGGAAGCTGAAATGCAGGTAAGTTCTGGCACTATTTCAGCAAGGTGCTTAAGCCCGCATTTAATTTTTAAGCTCTGAAATGTGTGGGTGGGAGCTGGCTCCACCAAGTCAAAGGCAAAACTCACATGAAGTGGGATTTTGCCTTCTCTGACTATGAAAGTGTTTCAGGAGGGAAATAGCTTGCCTCAGGTCACACCGGGAGTCTGTGGCAGAGCTGGGAATTGACGCCAGCTCTCTGCAGTCCCAAACGAGTGCCTTAACCTGTTTTTAACTTACTGCACGCTTCCTCCCAAAACATCATTGGACATTCTTAGATACGCCAGATATCCTGGCACGACTGTGAGCCTGCCACTTGTTTTGGCCAGCTTTGGAGGGTGAGATGAAATATGCAGCTTTCATTTCATCTTCTGAGCGGTGTTTGAATATGACACAAACAAACAAACAAACAAACCAACCGAGCTGGGTGCACACTCATGGAGGACTGCTGTGTGTGATGTACATCCCTGCAGAGCCACTGTGCTGCTGTATCAGCGAGCCAGGCAGCTAAAAGACAAGATCCTGGTTTATTTAGGCAGTCTGATGCTGTATTGAGCCTCTTTCCTAGGTTTCCAAAGCTCCAAGGCATCCAGCGGGGATGGCTCTGAAATTTCCTGCAGCACCAGCGGCTCTGTGCATCGATTCCTTTACCCAGGCTGATCCTGACTTAAATCGATGCTGCCAGCCTAAACTGCCGGCAAATCTGCCCCTGCACAAGCAGGCTCAGCAGGGCTGAGCCGATGCTCGCTGAACATTTTTGGCACGGGCAGCGCAGCTCCCTCCGGCTCGGGCCGGACGGGAGCTCTCGTCTCACCGGGAAAGAGCCCGGGGACCGGCAGTCCTCACGGTGGCACTAGAAAACAATTAATCGCGGCTCCACAGGCCCATCTGCTGCCGCCGGTGCAGCCCAGAGAGCTCCTGGTGTGCGCTCGGGTTCCTCGGTCCGCGGCAGGAGACTCTAAGGGTGAAGCCTGCACCTACTCCAAAGCCCACTTAGCGCTTCTGGAATACCCTCAGCATTTGTCATCTAGACCAATGTGAGTGTTGACTGATCTGTTAATGCTTGGCAAAAGATTTTTCATCCATTCTCCAAGAACCAGCAGTAGGTTCCTCCTGTTAATGCCTCCTTTCATGTTCCAGCAGCAATCCCTTGCCTTGTTTGCCTCCTACAAAATGCTAGAAATAAAAGGAAGGGAAAAAAACCCTAACAAAGTGCAGCCTAATGACACAAAAATCTTGTAACATGATTATTCTCTGCATTCAATTAGTACTGGGGTTCTTCGTTCCTGAAAATCAGCATATGGGTTTTCCCACCTAGAAAAAAGGCAATAACCCTTCCTTATTTTGCTGGGGACTCAGATAAGCCAAACTCTGATCAAGAGGCCTTGATAAACCAGGGACAACTGTGTCTCTGCAAGGTCTGATTCAGCCAGGCCATAAAGCACGTGAGTAGTGCCTGAGAGAGGATGAGCAAACCTCTGCTAGGTGTGTGCCTGCCAAAATCAGAATGAGAGCCAGAGGTTTTCACAAGTGGCTGAGGATGCAACAAGGTATGTGCAGGTCTGCCTCTGAGAACCAAGGCTCTCTAGAACATGATCCTCAAGCAATAAATAGTGCAGCTATCACTTTTTGGTTTTCTTTTCTGTTTTTTAATTTTTTTTTGTCCGAAATGGGCAAAACAAACTGCTGTCAGAGGGGAAGGGACAGATGAATTTCCTGCAAGGTGTTCATGTTGTCACCGACATGGGGCCCAGACCAGCAGGCATCTTACAAATTCCTACCTAAGAGGTGAATCAGTGGCAGTCAGTCAGTCCTGGAGGCAGGCACTCTTTGAGAGTCAACTTTTATTTTTAAACATTATCCCCTGTTCATCTGAGTGTGAATACGGCCCACCAAGTACTGCCATGCCCGGCACCACTGGCTGGTCACCCACCTGAGCCAGGGAACACATGCAGGACCATCACCAGGGCTGGTGCAGGGTTTGTCTTGTTAAAAGAAAGCACAGTTTCCCCACACCGTGCGCTGTGGAAGGCCACCTATGCTGGCCTGCCACTTGTTGAATTCAGACAGAACTTACTCTTCTCAGCCAAACTTTTGCTCCAGTTTCCCATGCAAAACTGTCCTTGAGACATCGTCAGCTCGTCCTCACCGTCCTCCAGAGAGCCCTGCAGGACAACCATG